>NC_091202.1:11266081-11313195 GCF_040958095.1 Procambarus clarkii | reverse complement strand
CCTTTAACCCACTGCACCACAGCTCAGACCCTTTAAAGGGAGGGTAATTTCAGAGTATTTCACCCCTCAAAGATCACCATCTCAAAAGGGCAACTAGAGCATAGTGAGGGATTACTCACGTTCTTTCATCAAATTCCTGTTAATATGGGAGAACTATGTGTCTATGCTTAATGCACAACATGCCTAAACACGCAAGAGAGATTATACAACCTTAGAAGACTTTCCCACCATCCGATTCGAACCCTAGCCAGCACAGAAGCCTTACAGCAACTGGCATAACTGGTACGCCTTTAACCCACTACACCACAGCTCAGACCCTTAAAAGAGATGGTAATTTCGGAGTATTTCACCCCCCCCCCCCCCCAAAGATAACCATCTCCCAAGGGCAACTAGAGCACAGTGAGGGATTACTCACATTCTTTCATCAAATTCCTGTTAATATGGGAGAACTCTGTGTCTATGCTTAATGCAAACCTTGCCTAAACACGCAAGAGAGATCATACAACCTTAGAACACTTTCCCACCAGGAGATTCGAACCCTAGCCAGCACAGAAGCCTTACAGCAACTGTCATAACTGGTACACCTTTATCCCACTGCACCACAGCTCAGACCCTTAAAAGATATGGTAATTTCGGAGTATTTCACCCCTCAAAGATCACCATCTCCCAAGGGCAAGTAGAGCATAGTGAGGGATTACTCACGTTCTTATATCAAATTCTTGTTAATATGGGAGAACTCTGTATCTATGCCCAATGCACAACTTGCCTAAACACGCAAGAGAGATTATACAACCTTAGAAAACTTTCCCACTAGGAGATTCGAACCCTAGCCAGCACAGAAGTCTTACAGCAACTGGCATAACTGGTACTCCTTTAACCCACTGCACCACAGCTCAGACTCTTAAAAGAGATGGTAATTTTGGAGTATTTAACCCCCCCCCCAAAGATCACATCTCCCAAGGGCAACTAGAGCACAGTGAGGGATTACTCACATTCTTTCATCAAATTCCTCCTAATATGGGAGAACTCTGTGTCTATGCTTAATACACAACTTGCCTAAACACGCAAGAGAGATTATACAACCTTAGAACACTTTCCCACTAGGAGATTCGAACCCTAGCCAGCACAGAAGACTTACAGCAACTGGCATAACTGGTACGCCTTTAACCCACTGCACCACAGCTCAGACCCTTAAAAGAGAGGTTAATTTCGGAGTATTTCACCCATCAAAGATCACCATCTCCCAAGGGCAACTAGAGCATAGTGAGGGTTTTCTCACATTTTTTCATCAAATTCCGGTTAATATGGGAGAACTCTGTGTCTATGCTTAATGCACAACTTGCCTAAACACGCAAGAGAGGTTATGCAACTTTAGAACACTTTCCCACCAGGAGATTCGAACCCTAGCTAGCACAGAAGCCTTACAGCAACTGTCATAACTGGTACACCTTTAACCTACTGCACCACAGCTCAGACCCTTAAAAGAGATGGTAATTTCGGAGTATTTCACCCGTCAAAGATCACCATCCCTCAAGGGCAACTAGAGCATAGTGAGGGATTACTAACGTTCTTTCATCAAATTCCTGTTAATATGGGAGAACTATGTGTCTATGCTTAATGCACAACTTGCCTAAACACGCAAGAGAGATTATACAACCTCAAAACACTTTCCCACCAGGAGACTCGAACCCTAGCCAGCACAGAAGACTTACAGCAACTGGCATAACTGGTACGCCTTTAACCCGTTGCACCACAGCTAAGACCCTTTAAAGAGATGGTAATTTCGGGGTATTTCACCCCCCCAAAGATCACCATTTCCCAAGGGCAACTAGAGCACAGTGAGGGATTACTCACATTCTTTCATCAAATTCCTTTAATATGGGAGAACTCTGTGTCTATGCTTAATGCACAACTTGTCTAAACACGCAAGAGAGATTATACAACCTTAGATCACTTTCCCACCAGGAGATTCGAACCCTAGCCAGCACAGAAGCCTTACAGCAACTGGCATAACTGGTACGCCTTTAACCCACTGCACCACAGCTCAGACCCTTAAAAGAGATGGTAATTTCAGAGTATTTCACCCCCCCCCCTAAAGATCACCATCTCCCAAGAGCAACTAGAGCATAGTGAGGGATTACTCATGTTCTTTCATCAAATTCCTGTTAATATGGGAGACCTCTGTGTCTATGCTTAATGCTTAACTTGCCTAAACACGCAAGAGAGATTATACAACCTTAGAACACTTTCCCACCAGGAGATTCGAACCCTAGCCAGCACAGAAGCCTTACAGCAACTGGCATAACAGGTACGCCTTTAACCCACTGCACCACAGCTCAGACCCTTTAAAGGGAGGGTAATTTCAGAGTATTTCACCCCTCAAAGATCACCATCTCAAAAGGGCAACTAGAGCATAGTGAGGGATTACTCACGTTCTTTCATCAAATTCCTGTTAATACGGGAGAACTATGTGTCTATGCTTAATGCACAACATGCCTAAACACGCAAGAGAGATTATACAACCTTAGAACACTTTCCCACCATCCGATTCGAACCCTAGCCAGCACAGAAGCCTTACAGCAACTGGCATAACTGGTACGCCTTTAACCCACTACACCACAGCTCAGACCCTTAAAAGAGATGGTAATTTCGGAGTATTTCACCCCCCCCCCCAAAGATAACCATCTCCCAAGGGCAACTAGAGCACAGTGAGGGATTACTCACATTCTTTCATCAAATTCCTCCTAATATGGGAGAACTCTGTGTCTATGCTTAATGCACAACTTGCCTAAACACGCAAGAGAGATCATACAACCTTAGAACACTTTCCCACCAGGAGATTCGATCCCTAGCCAGCACAGAAGCCTTATAGCAACTGTCATAACTGGTATACCTTTAACCCACTGCACCACAGCTCAGACCCTTAAAAGAGATGGTAATTTCGGAGTATTTAACCCCTCAAAGATCACCATCTCCCAAGGGCAACTAGAGCATAGTGAGGGATTACTCACGTTCTTGCATCAAATTCCTGTTAATATGGGAGAACTCTGTGTCTGCTTAATGCACAACTTGCCTAAACACACAAGAGAGATTATACAGCCTTAGAAAACTTTCCCACTAGGAGATTCGAACCCTAGCCAGCACAGAAGCCTTACAGCAACTGGCATAACTGGTACGCCTTTAACCCACTGCACCACAGCTCAGACCCTTAAAAGAGATGGTAATTTCGGAGTATTTCACCCCCCCCCCCCAAAGATCACCATCTCCCAAGGGCAACTAGAGCATAGTGAGGGATTACTCACAGTCTTTCATCAAATTCCTGCTAATATGGGAGAACTCTGTGTCTATGCTTAATGCACAACTTGCCTAAACACGCAAGAGAGATTATACAACCTCAAAACACTTTCCCACCAGGAGGTTCGAACCCTAGCCAGCACAGATGACTTACAGCAACTGGCATAACTGGTACGCCTTTAACCCATTGCATCACAGCTAAGACCCTTAAAAGAGATGGTAATTTCGGAGTATTTCACCCCCCCAAAGATCACCATCTCCCAAGGGCAACTAGAGCACAGTGAGGGATTACTCACATTCTTTCATCAAATTCCTTTTAATATGGGAGAACTCTGTGTCTATGCTTAATGCACAACTTGCCTAAACACGCAAGAGAAATTATACAACCATAGAACACTTTCCCACCAGGAGATTCAAACCCTAGCCAGCACAGAAGCCTTACAGCAACTGGCATAACTGGTACACCTTTAACCCACTGCACCACAGCTCAGACCCTTAAAAGAGATGGTAATTTCGGAGTATTTCACCCCCCCCCCCCCAAAGATCTCCATCTCCCAAAGGCAACTAGAGCATAGTGAGGGATTACTCACGTTCTTTCATCAAATTCCTGTTAATATGGGAGAACTCTGTGTCTATGCTTAATGCACAACTTGTCTAAACATGCAAGAGAGATTATATAACCTTAGATCACTTTCCACCAGGAGATTCGAACCCTAGCCAGCACAGAAGCCTTACAGCAACTGGCATAACTGGTACACCTTTAACCCACTGCACCACAGCTCAGACCCTTAAAAGAGATGATAATTTCAGAGTATTTCACCCCCCCCCCCCAAAGATCACCATCTCCCAAGGGCAACTAGTGCATAGTGAGGGATTACTCACGTTCTTTCATCAAATTCCTGTTAATATGGGAGACCTCTGTGTCTATGCTTAATACACAACTTGCCTAAACACGCAAGAGAGATTATACAACCTTAGAACACTTTCCCACTAAGAGATTCGAACCCTAGCCAGCACAGAAGCCTTACAGCAACTGGCATAACTGGTACGCCTTTAACCCACTGCACCACAGCTCAGACTCTTAAAAGAGAGGGTAATTTCGGAGTATTTCACCCATCAACGATCACCATCTCCCAAGGGCAACTAGAGCATAGTGAGGGATTACTCACATTCTTTCATCAAATTCCTGTTAATATGGGAGAACTCTGTGTCTATGCTTAATGCATAACTTGCCTAAACACGCAAGAGAGATTATGCAACCTTAGAACACTTTTCCACCAGGAGATTCGAACCCTAGCTAGCACAGAAGCCTTACAGCAACTGTCATAACTGGTACACCTTTAACCCACTGCACCACAGCTCAGACCCTTAAAAGATATAGTAATTTCGGAGTATTTCACCCCTCAAAAATCACCACCTCCCAAAGGCAACTAGAGCATAGTGAGGGATCACTCACGTTCTTTCATCAAATTCCTGTAATATGGGAGAACTCTGTGTCTATGCTTAATGCACAACTTGTCTAAACATGCAAGAGAGATTATACAACCTTAGATCACTTTCCACCAGGAGATTCGAACCCTAGCCAGCACAGAAGCCTTACAGCAACTGGCATAACTGGTACACCTTTAACCCACTGCACCACAGCTCAGACCCTTCAAAGAGATGGTAATTTCGGAATATTTCACCCCCCTCCCCCCAAAGATCACCATCTCCCAAAGGCAACTAGAGCATAGTGAGGGATTACTCACGTTCTTTCATCAAATTCCTGTTAATATGGGAGAACTCTGTGTCTATGCTTAATGCACAACTTGCCTAAACACGCAAGAGAGATTATACAACCTTAGAACACTTTCCCACCAGGAGATTCGAACCCTAGCCAGCACAGAAGCCTTATAGCAACTGGCATAACTATTACGCCTTTAACCCACTGCACCACAGCTCAGACCCTTAAAAGAGATGATAATTTCAGAGTATTTCACCCCCCCCCCAAAGATCACCATCTCCCAAGGGCAACTAGTGCATAGTAAGGGATTACTCACGTTCTTTCATCAAATTCCTGTTAATATGGGAGACCTCTGTGTCTATGCTTAATACACAACTTGCCTAAACACGCAAGAGAGATTATACAACCTTAGAACACTTTCCCACTAGGAGATTCGAACCCTAGCCAGCACAGAAGCCTTACAGCAACTGGCATAACTGGTACGCCTTTAACCCACTGCACCACAGCTCAGACTCTTAAAAGAGAGGGTAATTTCGGAGTATTTCACCCATCAAAGATCACCATCTCCCAAGGGCAACTAGAGCATAGTGAGGGATTACTCACATTCTTTCATCAAATTCCTGTTAATATGGGAGAACTCTGTGTCTATGCTTAATGCATAACTTGCCTAAACACGCAAGAGAGATTATGCAACCTTAGAACACTTTTCCACCAGGAGATTCGAACCCTAGCTAGCACAGAAGCCTTACAGCAACTGTCATAACTGGTACACCTTTAACCCACTGCACCACAGCTCAGACCCTTAAAAGATATAGTAATTTCGGAGTATTTCACCCCTCAAAAATCACCACCTCCCAAAGGCAACTAGAGCATAGTGAGGGATCACTCACGTTCTTTCATCAAATTACTGTAATATGGGAGAACTCTGTGTCTATGCTTAATGCACAAATTTCCTAAACACGCAATAGAGATTATACAACCTTAGAACACTTTCCCACTAGGAGATTCGAACCCTAGCCAGCACAGAAGCCTTACAGCAACTGGCATAACTGGTATGCCTTTAACCCACTGCACCACAGCTCAGACCCTTAAAAGAGACGGTAATTTCGGAGTATTTAACTCCCCCCCACAAAGATCACCATCTCCCAAGGGCAACTAGAGCATAGTGAGGGATTACTCACAGTCTTTCATCAAATTCCTGTTCATATGGGAGAACTCCGAGTCTATGCTTAATGCACAACTTGCCTAAACACGCAAGAGAGATTATACAACCTTAGAACACTTTCCCACCAAGAGATTCGAACCCTAGCCAGCACAGAAGCCTTACAGCAACTGGCATAACTGGTACGCCTTTAACTCAGTGCACCACAGCTCAGACCCTTAAAAGAGATGGTAATTTAGGAGTATTTCACCCCCCCAAAGATCACCATCTCCCAAGGGCAACTAGAGCATAGTGAGGGATTACTCACGTTCTTTCATCAAATTCCTGTTAATATGGGAGAACTCTGTGTCTATGCTTAATGCACAACTTGCCTAAACACGCAAGAGAGATTATGCAACATTACAACACTTTCCAACCAGGAGATTCGAACCCTAGCTAGCACAGAAGCCTTACAGCAACTGTAATAACTGGTACACCTTTATCCCACTGCACCACAGCTCAGACCCTTAAAAGAGATGGTAATTTCGGAGTATTTCACCCCTCAAAGATCACCATCTCAAAAGGGCAACTAGAGCATAGTGAGGGATTACTCACGTTCTTTCATCAAATTCCTGTTAATATGGGAGAACTATGTGTCTATGCTTAATGCACAACTTGCCTAAACACACAAGAGAGATTATACAACCTTAGAACACTATCCCACCATCCGATTCGAACCCTAGCCAGCACAGAAGCCTTACAGCAACTGGCGTAACTGGTACGCCTTTAACCCACTGCACCACAGCTCAGACCCTTAAAAGAGATGGTAATGTCGGAGTATTTCACCCCCCAAAGATCACCATCTCCCAAGGGCCACTAGAGCACAGTGAGGGATTACTCACATTCTTTCATCAAATTCCTCCTAATATGGGAGAACTCTGTGTCTATGCTTAATGCACAACTTGCCTAAACACGCAAGAGAGAGATCATACAACCTTACAACACTTTCCAACCAGGAGATTCGAACCCTAGTAAGCACAGAAGCCTTACAGCAACTGGCATAACTGGTACGCCTTTAACCCACTGCACCACAGGACAGACCCTTAAAAGAGATGGTAATTTCGGAGTATTTAACCCCCCCCCCCCCCCCAAAGATAACCATCTCCCAAGGGCAACTAGAGTACAGTGAGGGATTACTCATGTTCTTTCACCAAATTCCTGGTAATTTGGGAGAACTATGTGTCTATGCCTAATAAACAACTTGCCTAAACATGCAAGAGAGATTATACAACCTTACAACACTTTCCCACTAGGAGATTCGAACCCTAGCCAGCACAGAAGCCTTACAGCAACTGGCATAACTGGTACGCCTTTAACTCAGTGCACCACAGCTCAGACCCTTAAATGAGATGGTAATTTCGGAGTATTTTACCCCCCACAAAGATCACCATCTCCCAAAGGCAACTAGAGCACAGTGAGGGATTATTCACGTTCTTTCATTAAATTCCTGTTAATATGGGAGACCTCTGTGTCTATGCTTAATGCACAACTTGCCTAAACACGCAAGAGAGATTATACAACCTTAGAAAACTTTCTCACTTGGAGATTCGAACCCTAGCCAGCACAGAAGCCTTACAGCAACTGGCATAACTGGTACTCCTTTAACCCACTGCACCACAGCTCAGATCCTTAAAAGAAATGGTAATTTAGGAGTATTTCACCCCCCCCCAAACATCACTATCTCCCAAGGGCAACTAGAGCTCAGTGAGGTATTACTCACATTCTTTCATCAAATTCCTTTTAATATGGGAGAACTCTGTGTCTATGCTTAATGCACAACTTGCCTAAACACGCAAGAGAAATTATACAACCATAGAACACTTTCCCACCAGGAGATTCAAACCCTAGCCAGCACAGAAGCCTTACAGCAACTGGCATTACTGGCATGCCTTTTATCCACTGCACCACAGCTCAGACCCTTAAAAGAGATGGTAATTTCTGAGTATTTCACCCCCCCCCCCCCCAAAGATCACCATCTCCCAAGGGCAACTAGAGCATAGTGAGGGATTGCTCACGTTCTTGCATCAAATTCCTGTTAATATGGGAGAACTCTGTGTCTCTGCTTAATGCACAACTTGCCTAAACATGCAAGAGAGATTTTACAACCTTACAACACTTTCCCTCCAGGAGATTCGAACCCTAGCCAGCACAGAAGCCTTACAGCAAATGTCATAACTGGTACACCTTTAACCCACTGCACCAGAGCTCAGACCCTTAAAAGAGATGGTAATTTTGGAGTATTTCACCCCCCCAAAGATCACCATCTCCCAAGGGCAACTAGAGCATAGTGAGGGATTACTCACGTTCTTTCATCAAATACCTGTTAATATGGGAGAACTCTGTGTCTATGCTTAATGCACAACTTGCCAAAACGTGCAAGAGAGATTATACATCCTTAGAACACTTTCCCACCAGGAGATTCGAACCCTAGCCAGCACAGAAGAATTGCAGCAACTGGCATAACTGGTACGCCTTTAACCCACTGCACCACAGCTCAGACCCTTAAAAGAGAGGGTAATTTCGAAGTGTTTCACCCATCAGAGATCACCATCTCCGAAGGGCAATTAGAGCATAATGAGGGATTACTCACATTCTTTCATCAAATTCCTGTTAATATGGGTGAACTCTGTGTCTATGCTTAATGCACAACATGCCTAAACATGCAAGAGAGATTATGCAACCTTAGAACACTTTCGCACCAGGAGATTCGAACGCTAGACTGCACAGAAGCCTTACAGCAACTGTCATAACTGGTACACCTTTAACCCACTGCACCACAGCTCAGACCCTTAAAAAAGATGGTAATTTCGGCGTATTTTACCCCCCCCCCCCCTCCCACAAAGATCACCATCTCCCAAGGGCAACTAGAGCATAGTGAGGGATTACTCACATTCTTTCATCAAATTCCTGTTAATATGGGAGAACTCTGTGTCTATGCTTATGCACAACTTGCCTAAACACGCAAGAGAGATTATACAACCTTAGAACACTTTCCCACCAGGAGATTCGAACCCTAGCCAACACAGAAGCCTTACAGCAACTGGCATAACTGGTACGCCTTTACCCACTGCACCACAGCTCAGACCCTTAAAGGAGATGGTAATTTCGGAGTATTTTACCCCCCCCAAAGATCACCATCTCCCAAGGGCAACTAGAGCATAGTGAGGGATTACTCACGTTCTTTCATCAAATTCCTGTTAATATGGGAGAACTATGTGTCTATGCTTAATGGACAACTTGCCTAAACACGCAAGAGACCATTATACAACCTTAGAACACTTTCCCACCTGGAGATTCGAACCCTAGCCAGCATAGAAGCCTTACAGCAACTGGCATAACTGGTACATCTTTAACCCACTGCACCACAGCTCAGACCTTTAAAAGAGATGGTAATTTCGGAGTATTTTACCCCCAGGAACAATTTCCCACCAGGAGATTCGAACCCTAGCCAACACAGAAGCCTTACAGCAACTGGCATAACTGGTACGCATTTAACCCACTGCACCACAGCTCAGACCCTTAAACGAGATGGTAATTTCGGAGTATTTTACCCCCCCCCCCCCAAAGATCACCATCTCCCAAGGGCAACTAGAGCATAGTGAGGGATTACTCACGTTCTTTCATCAAATTCCTGTTAATATGGGAGAACTCTGTGTCTATGCTTAATGCACAACTTGCCTAAACACGCAAGAGAGATTATACAACCTTAGAAAACTTTCCCACTAGGAGATTCGAACCCTAGCCAGCACAGAAGCCTTACAGCAACTGGCATAACTGGTACGCCTTTAACCCACTGCACCACAGCTCAGACCTTTAAAAGAGATGGTAATTTTGGAGTATTTCACCCCCCAAAGATCACCATCTCCCAAGGGCAACTAGAGCACAGTGAGGTATTACTCACATTCTTTCATCAAATTCCTCTTAATATGGGAGAACTCTTTGTCTATGCTTAATGCACAACTTGCCAAAACACGCACGAGAGATTATACAACCTTAGAACACTTTCCCACCAGGAGATTCGAACCCTAGACAGCACAGAAGCCATACAGCAACTGGCATCACTGGTACACCTTTACCCCACTGCACCACAGCTCAGACCCTTAAAAGAGATGGTAATTTCGGAGTATTTTATCCCCCCAAAGATCTCCATCTCCCAAGGGCAACAAGAGCATAGTGAGGGATTACTCACGTTCTTTTATCAAATTCCTGTTAATATGGGAGAACTCTGTGTCTATGCTTAATGCACAACTTGCCTAAACACGCAAGAGAGATTATACAACCTTAGAACACTTTCCCACCAGGAGATTCGAACCCTAGCTAGCACAGAAACCTTACAGCAACTGGCATAACTGGTATGCCTTTAACCCACTGCACCACAGCTCAGACCCTTAAAAGAGATGGTAATTTCGGAGTATCTCACTTCCCCCCCCCCCAAAGGCATCTAGAGCACAGTGAGGGATTTCTCACGTTCTTTCATCAAATTCCTGTTAATATGGGAGAACTTTGTGTCAATGCTTAATGCACAACTTGCCTAAATGAGCAAGAGAGATTATACAACCTTAGAACACTTTCCCACCAGGAGATTCGAACCCTAGCCCCACAGCAACTTGCATAACTGGTACGCCTTTAACCCACTGCACCACAGCTCAGACCCTTAAAAGAGATGGTAATTTCGGAGTATTTCACCCCCCCCCCTCAAAGATCTCCATCTCCCAAAGGCAACTAGAGCATAGTGAGGGATTACTCACGTTCTTTCATCAAATTCCTGTTAATATGGGAGAACTCTGTGTCTATGCTTAATGCACAACTTGTCTAAACATGCAAGAGAGATTATACAACCTTAGATCACTTTCCACCAGGAGATTCGAACCCTAGCCAGCACAGAAGCCTTACAGCAACTGGCATAACTGGTACACCTTTAACCCACTGCACCACAGCTCAGACCCTTCAAAGAGATGGTAATTTCGGAGTATTTCACCCCCCCCCCCAAAGATCACCATCTCCAAAAGGCAACTAGAGCATAGTGAGGGATTACTCACGTTCTTTCATCAAATTCCTGTTAATATGGGAGAACTCTGTGTCTATGCTTAATGCACAACTTGCCTAAACACGCAAGAGAGATTATACAACCTTAGAACACTTTCCCACCAGGAGATTCGAACCCTAGCCAGCACAGAAGCCTTATAGCAACTGGCATAACTATTACGCCTTTAACCCACTGCACCACAGCTCAGA
Source organism: Procambarus clarkii (assembly GCF_040958095.1). NCBI lineage: Eukaryota > Metazoa > Arthropoda > Malacostraca > Decapoda > Cambaridae > Procambarus > Procambarus clarkii. The sequence continues at coordinate 11,301,742 of NC_091202.1, read as the reverse complement.
CCCTTAAAAGAGATGATAATTTCAGAGTATTTCACCCCCCCCCCCCCCAAAGATCACCATCTCCCAAGGGCAACTAGTGCATAGTGAGGGATTACTCACGTTCTTTCATCAAATTCCTGTTAATATGGGAGACCTCTGTGTCTATGCTTAATACACAACTTGCCTAAACACGCAAGAGAGATTATACAACCTTAGAACACTTTCCCACTAGGAGATTCGAACCCTAGCCAGCACAGAAGCCTTACAGCAACTGGCATAACTGGTACGCCTTTAACCCACTGCACCACAGCTCAGACTCTTAAAAGAGAGGGTAATTTCGGAGTATTTCACCCATCAAAGATCACCATCTCCCAAGGGCAACTAGAGCATAGTGAGGGATTACTCACATTCTTTCATCAAATTCCTGTTAATATGGGAGAACTCTGTGTCTATGCTTAATGCATAACTTGCCTAAACACGCAAGAGAGATTATGCAACCTTAGAACACTTTTCCACCAGGAGATTCGAACCCTAGCTAGCACAGAAGCCTTACAGCAACTGTCATAACTGGTACACCTTTAACCCACTGCACCACAGCTCAGACCCTTAAAAGATATAGTAATTTCGGAGTATTTCACCCCTCAAAAATCACCACCTCCCAAAGGCAACTAGAGCATAGTGAGGGATCACTCACGTTCTTTCATCAAATTCCTGTAATATGGGAGAACTCTGTGTCTATGCTTAATGCACAAATTTCCTAAACACGCAATAGAGATTATACAACCTTAGAACACTTTCCCACTAGGAGATTCGAACCCTAGCCAGCACAGAAGCCTTACAGCAACTGGCATAACTGGTATGCCTTTAACCCACTGCACCACAGCTCAGACCCTTAAAAGAGACGGTAATTTCGGAGTATTTAACCCCCCCCCCCCAAAGATCACCATCTCCCAAGGGCAACTAGAGCATAGTGAGGGATTACTCACAGTCTTTCATCAAATTCCTGTTCATATGGGAGAACTCCGAGTCTATGCTTAATGCACAACTTGCCTAAACGCGCAAGAGAGATTATACAACCTTAGAACACTTTCCCACCAAGAGATTCGAACCCTAGCCAGCACAGAAGCCTTACAGCAACTGGCATAACTGGTACGCCTTTAACTCAGTGCACCACAGCTCAGACCCTTAAAAGAGATGGTAATTTAGGAGTATTTCACCCCCCCAAAGATCACCATCTCCCAAGGGCAACTAGAGCATAGTGAGGGATTACTCACGTTCTTTCATCAAATTCCTGTTAATATGGGAGAACTCTGTGTCTATGCTTAATGCACAACTTGCCTAAACACGCAAGAGAGATTATGCAACATTACAACACTTTCCAACCAGGAGATTCGAACCCTAGCTAGCACAGAAACTTTACAGCAACTGTCATAACTGGTACACCTTTATCCCACTGCACCACAGCTCAGACCCTTAAAAGAGATGGTAATTTCGGAGTATTTCACCCCTCAAAGATCACCATCTCAAAAGGGCAACTAGAGCATAGTGAGGGATTACTCACGTTCTTTTATCAAATTCCTGTTAATATGGGAGAACTATGTGTCTATGCTTAATGCACAACTTGCCTAAACACACAAGAGAGATTATACAACCTTAGAACACTATCCCACCATCCGATTCGAACCCTAGCCAGCACAGAAGCCTTACAGCAACTGGCGTAACTGGTACGCCTTTAACCCACTGCACCACAGCTCAGACCCTTAAAAGAGATGGTAATGTCGGAGTATTTCACCCCCCAAAGATCACCATCTCCCAAGGGCCACTAGAGCACAGTAAGGGATTACTCACATTCTTTCATCAAATTCCTCCTAATATGGGAGAACTCTGTGTCTATGCTTAATGCACAACTTGCCTAAACACGCAAGAGAGAGATCATACAACCTTACAACACTTTCCAACCAGGAGATTCGAACCCTAGTAAGCACAGAAGCCTTACAGCAACTGTCATAACTGGTACACCTTTAAACCACTGCACCACAGCTCAGACCCTTAAAAGAGATGGTAATTTCGGAGTATTTCACCCCTCAAAGATCAACATCTCCCAAGGGCAACTAGAGCATAGTGAGGGATTACTCATGTTCTTTCACCAAATTCCTGTTAATATGAGAGAACTCTGTATCTATTCTAAATGCACAACTTGCTTAAACACGCAAGAGAGATTATACAATCTTAGAACACTTTCCCACTAGGAGATTCGAACCCTAGCCAGCACAGAAGCCTTACAGCAACTGGCATAACTGGTACGCCTTTAACCCACTGCACCACAGGACAGACCCTTAAAAGAGATGGTAATTTCGGAGTATTTAACCCCCCCCCCCCCCAAAGATCACCATCTCCCAAGGGCAACTAGAGTACAGTGAGGGATTATTCACATTCTTTCATCAAATTCCTGGTAATATGGGAGAACTATGTGTCTATGCCTAATAAACAACTTGCCTAAACACGCAAGAGAGATTATACAACCTTAGAACACTTTCCCACTAGGAGATTCGAACCCTAGCCAGCACAGAAGCCTTACAGCAACTGGCATAACTGGTACGCCTTTAACTCAGTGCACCACAGCTCAGACCCTTAAATGAGATGGTAATTTCGGAGTATTTGCCCCCACAAAGATCACCATCTCCCAAAGGCAACTAGAGCACAGTGAGGGATTATTCACGTTCTTTCATCAAATTCCTGTTAATATGGGAGACCTCTGTGTCTATGCTTAATGCACAACTTGCCTAAACATGCAAGAGAGATTATACAACCTTAGAAAACTTTCTCACTTGGAGATTCGAACCCTAGCCAGCACAGAAGCCTTACAGCAACTGGCATAACTGGTACTCCTTTAACCCACTGCACCACAGCTCAGATCCTTAAAAGAAATGGTAATTTAGGAGTATTTCACCCCCCCAAAGATCACTATCTCCCAAGGGCAACTAGAGCTCAGTGAGGTATTACTCACATTCTTTCATCAAATTCCTTTTAATATGGGAGAACTCTGTGTCTATGCTTAATGCACAACTTGCCTAAACACGCAAGAGAAATTATACAACCATAGAACACTTTCCCACCTGGAGATTCAAACCCTAGCCAGCACAGAAGCCTTACAGCAACTGGCATAACTGGTACACCTTTAACCCACTGCACCACAGCTCAGACCCTTAAAAGAGATGGTAATTTCGGAGTATTTCACCCCCCCCCCCCCCCCCAAAGATCACCATCTCCCAAGGGCAACTAGAGCATAGTGAGGGATTACTCACATTCTTTCATCAAATTCCTGTTAATATGGGAGAACTCTGTGTCTATACTTAATGCACAACTTGCCTAAACACGCAAGAGAGATTATACAACCTTAGAACACTTTCCCACCAGGAGATTCGAACCCTAGCCAGCACAGAAGCCTTACAGCAACTGGCATTACTGGCATGCCTTTTACCCACTGCACCACAGCTCAGACCCTTAAAAGAGATGGTAATTTCTGAGTATTTCACCCCCCACCCCCCAAAGATCACCATCTCCCAAGGGCAACTAGAGCATAGTGAGGGATTGCTCACGTTCTTGCATCAAATTCCTGTTAATATGGGAGAACTCTGTGTCTCTGCTTAATGCACAACTTGCCTAAACATGCAAGAGAGATTTTACAACCTTACAACACTTTCCCTCCAGGAGATTCGAACCCTAGCCAGCACAGAAGCCTTACAGCAAATGTCATAACTGGTACACCTTTAACCCACTGCACCAGAGCTCAGACCCTTAAAAGAGATGGTAATTTTGGAGTATTTCACCCCCCCCAAAGATCACCATCTCCCAAGGGCAACTAGAGCATAGTGAGGGATTACTCACGTTCTTTCATCAAATACCTGTTAATATGGGAGAACTCTGTGTCTATGCTTAATGCACAACTTGCCAAAACGTGCAAGAGAGATTATACATCCTTAGAACACTTTCCCACCAGGAGATTCGAACCCTAGCCAGCACAGAAGAATTGCAGCAACTGGCATAACTGGTACGCCTTTAACCCACTGCACCACAGCTCAGACCCTTAAAAGAGAGGGTAATTTCGGAGTGTTTCACCCATCAGAGATCACCATCTCCGAAGGGCAATTAGAGCATAATGAGGGATTACTCACATTCTTTCATCAAATTCCTGTTAATATGGGTGAACTCTGTGTCTATGCTTAATGCACAACATGCCAAAACATGCAAGAGAGATTATGCAACCTTAGAACACTTTCGCACCAGGAGATTCGAACGCTAGACTGCACAGAAGCCTTACAGCAACTGTCATAACTGGTACACCTTTAACCCACTGCACCGCAGCTCAGACCCTTAAAAAAGATGGTAATTTCGGCGTATTTTACCCCCCCCCCCCCTCCCACAAAGATCACCATCTCCCAAGGGCAACTAGAGCATAGTGAGGGATTACTCACGTTCTTTCATCAAATTCCTGTTAATATGGGAGAACTCTGTGTCTATGCTTAATGCACAACTTGCCTAAACACGCAAGAGAGATTATACAACCATAGAACACTTTCCCACCAGGAGATTCGAACCCTAGCCAACACAGAAGCCTTACAGCAACTGGCATAACTGGTACGCCTTTACCCACTGCACCACAGCTCAGACCCTTAAAGGAGATGGTAATTTCGGAGTATTTTACCCCCCCAAAGATCACCATCTCCCAAGGGCAACTAGAGCATAGTGAGGGATTACTCACGTTCTTTCATCAAATTCCTGTTAATATGGGAGAACTATGTGTCTATGCTTAATGGACAACTTGCCTAAACACGCAAGAGACCATTATACACCCTTAGAACACTTTCCCACCTGGAGATTCGAACCCTAGCCAGCATAGAAGCCTTACAGCAACTGGCATAACTGGTACATCTTTAACCCACTGCACCACAGCTCAGACCTTTAAAAGAGATGGTAATTTCGGAGTATTTTACCCCCAGGAACAATTTCCCACCAGGAGATTCGAACCCTAGCCAACACAGAAGCCTTACAGCAACTGGCATAACTGGTACGCATTTAACCCACTGCACCACAGCTCAGACCCTTAAACGAGATGGTAATTTCGGAGTATTTTACCCCCCCCCCCCAAAGATCACCATCTCCCAAGGGCAACTAGAGCATAGTGAGGGATTACTCACGTTCTTTCATCAAATTCCTGTTAATATGGGAGAAATCTGTGTCTATGCTTAATGCACAATTTGCCTAAACGCGCAAGAGAGATTATACAACCTTAGAAAACTTTCCCACTAGGAGATTCGAACCCTAGCCAGCACAGAAGCCTTACAGCAACTGGCATAACTGGTACGCCTTTAACCCACTGCACCACAGCTCAGACCTTTAAAAGAGATGGTAATTTTGGAGTATTTCACCCCCAAAGATCACCATCTCCCAAGGGCAACTAGAGCACAGTGAGGTATTACTCACATTCTTTCATCAAATTCCTCTTAATATGGGAGAACTCTGTGTCTATGCTTAATGCACAACTTGCCTAAACACGCACGAGAGATTATACAACCTTAGAACACTTTCCCACCAGGAGATTCGAACCCTAGACAGCACAGAAGCCATACAGCAACTGGCATCACTGGTACACCTTTACCCCACTGCACCACAGCTCAGACCCTTAAAAGAGATGGTAATTTCGGAGTATTTTATCCCCCCAAAGATCTCCATCTCCCAAGGGCAACTAGAGCATAGTGAGGGATTACTCACGTTCTTTTATCAAATTCCTGTTAATATGGGAGAACTCTGTGTCTATGCTTAATGCACAACTTGCCTAAACACGCAAGAGAGATTATACAACCTTAGAACACTTTCCCACCAGGAGATTCGAACCCTAGCTAGCACAGAAACCTTACAGCAACTGGCATAACTGGTATGCCTTTAACCCACTGCACCACAGCTCAGACCCTTAAAAGAGATGGTAATTTCGGAGTATCTCACTTCCCCCCCCCCAAAGGCAACTAGAGCACAGTGAGGGATTTCTCACGTTCTTTCATCAAATTCCTGTTAATATGGGAGAACTCTGTGTCAATGCTTAATGCACAACTTGCCTAAATGAGCAAGAGAGATTATACGACCTTAGAACACTTTCCCACCAGGAGATTCGAACCCTAGCCCCACAGCAACTGGCATAACTGGTACGCCTTTAACCAACTGCACCACAGCTCAGACCCTTAAAAGAGAGGGTAATTTCGGAGTATTTCACCCATCAGAGATCACCATCTCCGAAGGGCAATTAGAGCATAGTGAGGGATTACTCACATTCTTTCATCAAATTCCTGTTAATATGGGTGAACTCTGTGTCTATGCTTAATGCACAACTTGCCTAAATGAGCAAGAGAGATTATACAACCTTAGAACACTTTCCCACCAGGAGATTCGAACCCTAGCCAGCACAGAAGCCTTACAGCAACTGGCATAACTGGTACGCCTTTAACCCACTGCACCACAGCTCAGACCCTTAAAAGAGGTGGTAATTTCTGAGTATCTCACCCCCCCCCCCCCCCCCCGAAGGCAACTAGAGCACAGTGAGGGATTTCTCACGTTCTTTCATCAAATTCCTGTTAATATGGGAGAACTCTGTGTCTATGCTTAATGCACAACTTGCCTAAACACGCAGGAGAGATTATACAACCTTAGAACACTTTCCCACCAGGAGATTCGAACCCTAGACAGCACAGAAGCCTTACAGCAACTGGCATAACTGGTACACCTTTAACCCACTGCACCACAGCTAAGACGCTTAAAAGAGATGGTAATTTCGGCGTATTTTACCCCCCCCCCCCCCACCCAAAGATCACCGTCTCTCAAGGGCAACTAGAGCATAGTGAGGGATTACTCACGTTCTTTCATCAAATTCCTGTTAATATGGGAGAACTTTGTGTCTATGCTTAATGGACAACTTGCCTAAACACGCAAGAGATCATTATACAACCTTAGAACACTTTCCCACCTGGAGATTCGAACTCCAGCCAGCACAGAAGCCTTACAGCAAATGGCATAACTGGTACATCTTTATCCCACTGCACCACAGCTCAGACCTTTAAAAGAGATGGTAATTTCGGAGTATTTCACCCCCCCCCCCCCAACGATCACCATCTCCCAAGGGCAACTACAGCATAGTGAGGGATAACGCACGTTCTTTCATCAAATTCCTGTTAATATGGGAGAACTCTGTGTCTATGCTTAATGCACAACTTGCCTAAACACGCAAGAGAGATTATACAACTTTAGAACAATTTCCCACCAGGAGATTCGAACCCTAGCCAACACAGAAGCCTTACAGCAACTGGCATAACTGGTAAGCCTTTAACCCACTGTACCACAGCTCAGACCCTTAAATGAGATGGTAATTTCGGAGTATTTTACCCCCCCAAAGATCACCATCTCCCAAGGGCAACTAGAGCATAGTGAGGGATTACTCACGTTCTTTCATCAAATTCCTGTTAATATGGGAGAACTATGTGTCTATGCTTAATGCACAACTTGCGTAAACATGCAAGAGAGATTATACAACCTTAGAACACTTTCCCACCAGGAGATTCGAACCCTAGCCAGCACAGAAGCCTTACGGCAACTGGCATAACTGGTACGCCTTTTACCCACTGCACCACAGCTCAGACCCTTAAAAGAGATGGTAATTTCGGAGTATCTCACCCCCCCAAAGATCACCATCTCTCAAGGGCAACTAGAGCACAGTGAGGGATTTCTCACGTTCTTTCATCAAATTCCTGTTAATATGGGAGAACTCTGTGTCTATGCTTAATGCACAACTTGCCTAAACGCGCAAGAGAGATTATACAACTTTAGAAAACTTTCCCACTAGGAGATTCGAACCCTAGCCAGCACAGACGTCTTACAGCAACTGGCATAACTGGTACGCATTTAACCCACTGCACCACGGCTCAGACCTTTAAAAGAGATTGTAATTTCGGAGTATTTCACCCCCCAAAGATCACCATCTCCCAAGGGCAACTAGAGCACAGTGAGGTATTACTCACATTTTTTCATCAAATTCCTCTTAATATGGGAGAACTCGGTGTCTATGCTTAATGCACAACTTGCCTAAACATGCAAGAGAGATTATACAACCTTAGAACACTTTCCCACCAGGAGATTCGAACCCTAGCCAGCACAGAAACCTTACAGCAACTGGCATAACTGGTACGCCTTTAACCCACTGCACCACAGCTCAGACCCTTAAAAGAGATGGTAATTTCGGAGTATCTCACCCCCCCCAAAGGCAACTAGAGCACAGTGAGGGATTCCTCACGTTCTTTCATCAAATTCCTGTTAATATGGGAGAACTCCGTGTCTATGCTTAGTGCACAACTTGCCTAAATGCGCAAGAGAGATTTTACAACCTTACAACACTTTCCCTCCAGGAGATTCGAACCCTAGCCAGCACAGAAGCCTTACAGCAAATGTCATAACTGGTACACCTTTAACCCACTGCACCAGAGCTCAGACCCTTAAAAGAGATGGTAATTTTGGAGTATTTCACCCCCCCAAAGATCACCATCTCCCAAGGGCAACTAGAGCATAGTGAGGGATTACTCACGTTCTTTCATCAAATACCTGTTAATATGGGAGAACTCTGTGTCTATGCTTAATGCACAACTTGCCAAAACGTGCAAGAGAGATTATACATCCTTAGAACACTTTCCCACCAGGAGATTCGAACCCTAGCCAGCACAGAAGAATTGCAGCAACTGGCATAACTGGTACGCCTTTAACCCACTGCACCACAGCTCAGACCCTTAAAAGAGAGGGTAATTTCGGAGTGTTTCACCCATCAGAGATCACCATCTCCGAAGGGCAATTAGAGCATAATGAGGGATTACTCACATTCTTTCATCAAATTCCTGTTAATATGGGTGAACTCTGTGTCTATGCTTAATGCACAACATGCCTAAACATGCAAGAGAGATTATGCAACCTTAGAACACTTTCGCACCAGGAGATTCGAACGCTAGACTGCACAGAAGCCTTACAGCAACTGTCATAACTGGTACACGTTTAACCCACTGCACCACAGCTCAGACCCTTAAAAAAGATGGTAATTTCGGCGTATTTTACCCCCCCCCCCCCCCTCCCACAAAGATCACCATCTCCCAAGGGCAACTAGAGCATAGTGAGGGATTACTCACGTTCTTTCATCAAATTCCTGTTAATATGGGAGAACTCTGTGTCTATGCTTAATGCACAACTTGCCTAAACACGCAAGAGAGATTATACAACCCTAGAACACTTTCCCACCAGGAGATTCGAACCCTAGCCAACACAGAAGCCTTACAGCAACTGGCATAACTGGTACGCCTTTACCCACTGCACCACAGCTCAGACCCTTAAAGGAGATGGTAATTTCGGAGTATTTTACCCCCCCAAAGATCACCATCTCCCAAGGGCAACTAGAGCATAGTGAGGGATTACTCACGTTCTTTCATCAAATTCCTGTTAATATGGGAGAACTATGTGTCTATGCTTAATGGACAACTTGCCTAAACACGCAAGAGACCATTATACAACCTTAGAACACTTTCCCACCTGGAGATTCGAACCCTAGCCAGCATAGAAGCCTTACAGCAACTGGCATAACTGGTACATCTTTAACCCACTGCACCACAGCTCAGACCTTTAAAAGAGATGGTAATTTCGGAGTATTTTACCCCCAGGAACAATTTCCCACCAGGAGATTCGAACCCTAGCCAACACAGAAGCCTTACAGCAACTGGCATAACTGGTACGCATTTAACCCACTGCACCACAGCTCAGACCCTTAAACGAGATGGTAATTTCGGAGTATTTTACCCCCCCCCCCCCCCCACCAAAGATCACCATCTCCCAAGGGCAACTAGAGCATAGTGAGGGATTACTCACGTTCTTTCATCAAATTCCTGTTAATATGGGAGAACTCTGTGTCTATGCTTAATGCACAACTTGCCTAAACACGCAAGAGAGATTATACAACCTTAGAAAACTTTCCCACTAGGAGATTCGAACCCTAGCCAGCACAGAAGCCTTACAGCAACTGGCATAACTGGTACGCCTTTAACCCACTGCACCACAGCTCAGACCTTTAAAAGAGATGGTAATTTTGGAGTATTTCACCCCCCAAAGATCACCATCTCCCAAGGGCAACTAGAGCACAGTGAGGTATTACTCACATTCTTTCATCAAATTCCTCTTAATATGGGAGAACTCTTTGTCTATGCTTAATGCACAACTTGCCAAAACACGCACGAGAGATTATACAACCTTAGAACACTTTCCCACCAGGAGATTCGAACCCTAGACAGCACAGAAGCCATACAGCAACTGGCATCACTGGTACACCTTTACCCCACTGCACCACAGCTCAGACCCTTAAAAGAGATGGTAATTTCGGAGTATTTTATCCCCCCAAAGATCTCCATCTCCCAAGGGCAACAAGAGCATAGTGAGGGATTACTCACGTTCTTTTATCAAATTCCTGTTAATATGGGAGAACTCTGTGTCTATGCTTAATGCACAACTTGCCTAAACACGCAAGAGAGATTATACAACCTTAGAACACTTTCCCACCAGGAGATTCGAACCCTAGCTAGCACAGAAACCTTACAGCAACTGGCATAACTGGTATGCCTTTAACCCACTGCACCACAGCTCAGACCCTTAAAAGAGATGGTAATTTCGGAGTATCTCACTTCCCCCCCCCCCCCCAAAGGCATCTAGAGCACAGTGAGGGATTTCTCACGTTCTTTCATCAAATTCCTGTTAATATGGGAGAACTTTGTGTCAATGCTTAATGCACAACTTGCCTAAATGAGCAAGAGAGATTATACAACCTTAGAACACTTTCCCACCAGGAGATTCGAACCCTAGCCCCACAGCAACTTGCATAACTGGTACGCCTTTAACCCACTGCACCACAGCTCAGACCCTTAAAAGAGATGGTAATTTCGGAGTATTTCACCCCCCCCCCCCCCAAAGATCTCCATCTCCCAAAGGCAACTAGAGCATAGTGAGGGATTACTCACGTTCTTTCATCAAATTCCTGTTAATATGGGAGAACTCTGTGTCTATGCTTAATGCACAACTTGTCTAAACATGCAAGAGAGATTATACAACCTTAGATCACTTTCCACCAGGAGATTCGAACCCTAGCCAGCACAGAAGCCTTACAGCAACTGGCATAACTGGTACACCTTTAACCCACTGCACCACAGCTCAGACCCTTCAAAGAGATGGTAATTTCGGAGTATTTCACCCCCCCCCCCAAAGATCACCATCTCCCAAAGGCAACTAGAGCATAGTGAGGGATTACTCACGTTCTTTCATCAAATTCCTGTTAATATGGGAGAACTCTGTGTCTATGCTTAATGCACAACTTGCCTAAACACGCAAGAGAGATTATACAACCTTAGAACACTTTCCCACCAGGAGATTCGAACCCTAGCCAGCACAGAAGCCTTATAGCAACTGGCATAACTATTACGCCTTTAACCCACTGCACCACAGCTCAGACCCTTAAAAGAGATGATAATTTCAGAGTATTTCACCCCCCCCCCCCAAAGATCACCATCTCCCAAGGGCAACTAGTGCATAGTGAGGGATTACTCACGTTCTTTCATCAAATTCCTGTTAATATGGGAGACCTCTGTGTCTATGCTTAATACACAACTTGCCTAAACACGCAAGAGAGATTATACAACCTTAGAACACTTTCCCACTAGGAGATTCGAACCCTAGCCAGCACAGAAGCCTTACAGCAACTGGCATAACTGGTACGCCTTTAACCCACTGCACCACAGCTCAGACTCTTAAAAGAGAGGGTAATTTCGGAGTATTTCACCCATCAAAGATCACCATCTCCCAAGGGCAACTAGAGCATAGTGAGGGATTACTCACATTCTTTCATCAAATTCCTGTTAATATGGGAGAACTCTGTGTCTATCCTTAATGCATAACTTGCCTAAACACGCAAGAGAGATTATGCAACCTTAGAACACTTTTCCACCAGGAGATTCGAACCCTAGCTAGCACAGAAGCCTTACAGCAACTGTCATAACTGGTACACCTTTAACCCACTGCACCACAGCTCAGACCCTTAAAAGATATAGTAATTTCGGAGTATTTCACCCCTCAAAAATCACCACCTCCCAAAGGCAACTAGAGCATAGTGAGGGATCACTCACGTTCTTTCATCAAATTCCTGTAATATGGGAGAACTCTGTGTCTATGCTTAATGCACAAATTTCCTAAACACGCAATAGAGATTATACAACCTTAGAACACTTTCCCACTAGGAGATTCGAACCCTAGATAGCACAGAAGCCTTACAGCAACTGGCATAACTGGTATGCCTTTAACCCACTGCACCACAGCTCAGACCCTTAAAAGAGACGGTAATTTCGGAGTATTTAACCCCCCCCCCCCAAAGATCACCATCTCCCAAGGGCAACTAGAGCATAGTGAGGGATTACTCACAGTCTTTCATCAAATTCCTGTTCATATGGGAGAATTCCGAGTCTATGCTTAATGCACAACTTGCCTAAACACGCAAGAGAGATTATACAACCTTAGAACACTTTCCCACCAAGAGATTCGAACCCTAGCCAGCACAGAAGCCTTACAGCAACTGGCATAACTGGTACGCCTTTAACTCAGTGCACCACAGCTCAGACCCTTAAAAGAGATGGTAATTTAGGAGTATTTCACCCCCCCAAAGATCACCATCTCCCAAGGGCAACTAGAGCATAATGAGGGATTACTCACGTTCTTTCATCAAATTCCTGTTAATATGGGAGAACTCTGTGTCTATGCTTAATGCACAACTTGCCTAAACACGCAAGAGAGATTATGCAACATTACAACACTTTCCAACCAGGAGATTCGAACCCTAGCTAGCACAGAAGCCTTACAGCAACTGTCATAACTGGTACACCTTTATCCCACTGCACCACAGCTCAGACCCTTAAAAGAGATGGTAATTTCGGAGTATTTCACCCCTCAAAGATCACCATCTCAAAAGGGCAACTAGAGCATAGTGAGGGATTACTCACGTTCTTTCATCAAATTCCTGTTAATATGGGAGAACTATGTGTCTATGCTTAATGCACAACTTGCCTAAACACACAAGAGAGATTATACAACCTTAGAACACTATCCCACCATCCGATTCGAACCCTAGCCAGCACAGAAGCCTTACAGCAACTGGCGTAACTGGTACGCCTTTAACCCACTGCACCACAGCTCAGACCCTTAAAAGAGATGGTAATGTCGGAGTATTTCACCCCCCAAAGATCACCATCTCCCAAGGGCCACTAGAGCACAGTGAGGGATTACTCACATTCTTTCATCAAATTCCTCCTAATATGGGAGAACTCTATGTCTATGCTTAATGCACAACTTGCCTAAACACGCAAGAGAGAGATCATACAACCTTACAACACTTTCCAACCAGGAGATTCGAACCCTAGTAAGCACAGAAGCCTTACAGCAACTGTCATAACTGGTACACCTTTAAACCACTGCACCACAGCTCAGACACTTAAAAGAGATGGTAATTTCGGAGTATTTCACCCCTAAAAGATCAACATCTCCCAAGGGCAACTAGAGCATAGTGAGGGATTACTCATGTTCTTTCACCAAATTCCTGTTAATATGAGAGAACTCTGTATCTATTCTAAATGCACAACTTGCTTAAACACGCAAGAGAGATTATACAATCTTAGAACACTTTCCCACTAGGAGATTCGAACCCTAGCCAGCACAGAAGCCTTACAGCAACTGGCATAACTGGTACGCCTTTAACCCACTGCACCACAGGACAGACCCTTAAAAGAGATGGTAATTTCGGAGTATTTAACCCCCCCCCCCCCCAAAGATCACCATCTCCCAAGGGCAACTAGAGTACAGTGAGGGATTATTCACATTCTTTCATCAAATTCCTGGTAATATGGGAGAACTATGTGTCTATGCCTAATAAACAACTTGCCTAAACACGCAAGAGAGATTATACAACCTTAGAACACTTTCCCACCAGGAGATTCGAACCCTAGCCAGCACAGAAGCCTTACAGCAACTGGCATAACTGGTACGCCTTTAACTCAGTGCACCACAGCTCAGACCCTTAAATGAGATGGTAATTTCGGAGTATTTTACCCCCACAAAGATCACCATCTCCCAAAGGCAACTAGAGCACAGTGAGGGATTATTCACGTTCTTTCATCAAATTCCTGTTAATATGGGAGACCTCTGTGTCTATGCTTAATGCACAACTTGCCTAAACACGCAAGAGAGATTATACAACCTTAGAAAACTTTCTCACTTCGAGATTCGAACCCTAGCCAGCACAGAAGCCTTACAGCAACTGGCATAACTGGTACTCCTTTAACCCACTGCACCACAGCTCAGATCCTTAAAAGAAATGGTAATTTAAGAGTATTTCACCCCCCCAAAGATCACTATCTCCCAAGGGCAACTAGAGCTCAGTGAGGTATTACTCACATTCTTTCATCAAATTCCTTTTAATATGGGAGAACTCTGTGTCTATGCTTAATGCACAACTTGCCTAAACACGCAAGAGAAATTATACAACTATAGAACACTTTCCCACCAGGAGATTCAAACCCTAGCCAGCACAGAAGCCTTACAGCAACTGGCATAACTGGTACACCTTTAACCCACTGCACCACAGCTCAGACCCTTAAAAGAGATGGTAATTTCGGAGTATTTCACCCCCCCCCCCCAAAGATCACCATCTCCCAAGGGCAACTAGAGCATAGTGAGGGATTACTCACATTCTTTCATCAAATTCCTGTTAATATGGGAGAACTCTGTGTCTATGCTTAATGCACAACTTGCCTAAACACGCAAGAGAGATTATACAACCTTAGAACACTTTCCCACCAGGAGATTCGAACCCTAGCCAGCACAGAAGCCTTACAGCAACTGGCATTACTGGCATGCCTTTTACCCACTGCACCACAGCTCAGACCCTTAAAAGAGATGGTAATTTCTGAGTATTTCACCCCCCACCCCCCAAAGATCACCATCTCCCAAGGGCAACTAGAGCATAGTGAGGGATTGCTCACGTTCTTGCATCAAATTCCTGTTAATATGGGAGAACTCTGTGTCTCTGCTTAATGCACAACTTGCCTAAACATGCAAGAGAGATTTTACAACCTTACAACACTTTCCCTCCAGGAGATTCGAACCCTAGCCAGCACAGAAGCCTTACAGCAAATGTCATAACTGGTACACCTTTAACCCACTGCACCAGAGCTCAGACCCTTAAAAGAGATGGTAATTTTGGAGTATTTCACCCCCCCCCAAAGATCACCATCTCCCAAGGGCAACTAGAGCATAGTGAGGGATTACTCACGTTCTTTCATCAAATACCTGTTAATATGGGAGAACTCTGTGTCTATGCTTAATGCACAACTTGCCAAAACGTGCAAGAGAGATTATACATCCTTAGAACACTTTCCCACCAGGAGATTCGAACCCTAGCCAGCACAGAAGAATTGCAGCAACTGGCATAACTGGTACGCCTTTAACCCACTGCACCACAGCTCAGACCCTTAAAAGAGAGGGTAATTTCGGAGTGTTTCACCCATCAGAGATCTCCATCTCCGAAGGGCAATTAGAGCATAATGAGGGATTACTCACATTCTTTCATCAAATTCCTGTTAATATGGGTGAACTCTGTGTCTATGCTTAATGCACAACATGCCAAAACATGCAAGAGAGATTATGCAACCTTAGAACACTTTCGCACCAGGAGATTCGAACGCTAGACTGCACAGAAGCCTTACAGCAACTGTCATAACTGGTACACCTTTAACCCACTGCACCGCAGCTCAGACCCTTAAAAAAGATGGTAATTTCGGCGTATTTTACCCCCCCCCCCCCCTCCCACAAAGATCACCATCTCCCAAGGGCAACTAGAGCATAGTGAGGGATTACTCACGTTCTTTCATCAAATTCCTGTTAATATGGGAGAACTCTGTGTCTATGCTTAATGCACAACTTGCCTAAACACGCAAGAGAGATTATACAACCTTAGAACACTTTCCCACCAGGAGATTCGAACCCTAGCCAACACAGAAGCCTTACAGCAACTGGCATAACTGGTACGCCTTTACCCACTGCACCACAGCTCAGACCCTTAAAGGAGATGGTAATTTCGGAGTATTTTACCCCCCCAAAGATCACCATCTCCCAAGGGCAACTAGAGCATAGTGAGGGATTACTCACGTTCTTTCATCAAATTCCTGTTAATATGGGAGAACTATGTGTCTATGCTTAATGGACAACTTGCCTAAACACGCAAGAGACCATTATACACCCTTAGAACACTTTCCCACCTGGAGATTCGAACCCTAGCCAGCATAGAAGCCTTACAGCAACTGGCATAACTGGTACATCTTTAACCCACTGCACCACAGCTCAGACCTTTAAAAGAGATGGTAATTTCGGAGTATTTTACCCCCAGGAACAATTTCCCACCAGGAGATTCGAACCCTAGCCAACACAGAAGCCTTACAGCAACTGGCATAACTGGTACGCATTTAACCCACTGCACCACAGCTCAGACCCTTAAACGAGATGGTAATTTCGGAGTATTTTACCCCCCCCCAAAGATCACCATCTCCCAAGGGCAACTAGAGCATAGTGAGGGATTACTCACGTTCTTTCATCAAATTCCTGGTAATATGGGAGAACTCTGTGTCTATGCTTAATGCACAATTTGCCTAAACGCGCAAGAGAGATTATACAACCTTAGAAAACTTTCCCACTAGGAGATTCGAACCCTAGCCAGCACAGAAGCCTTACAGCAACTGGCATAACTGGTACGCCTTTAACCCACTGCACCACAGCTCAGACCTTTAAAAGAGATGGTAATTTTGGAGTATTTCACCCCCCGAAAGATCACCATCTCCCAAGGGCAACTAGAGCACAGTGAGGTATTACTCACATTCTTTCATCAAATTCCTCTTAATATGGGAGAACTCTGTGTCTATGCTTAATGCACAACTTGCCTAAACACGCACGAGAGATTATACAACCTTAGAACACTTTCCCACCAGGAGATTCGAACCCTAGACAGCACAGAAGCCATACAGCAACTGGCATCACTGGTACACCTTTACCCCACTGCACCACAGCTCAGACCCTTAAAAGAGATGGTAATTTCGGAGTATTTTATCCCCCCAAAGATCTCCATCTCACAAGGGCAACTAGAGCATAGTGAGGGATTACTCACGTTCTTTTATCAAATTCCTGTTAATATGGGAGAACTCTGTGTCTATGCTTAATGCACAACTTGCCTAAACACGCAAGAGAGATTATACAACCTTAGAACACTTTCCCACCAGGAGATTCGAACCCTAGCTAGCACAGAAACCTTACAGCAACTGGCATAACTGGTATGCCTTTAACCCACTGCACCACAGCTCAGACCCTTAAAAGAGATGGTAATTTCGGAGTATCTCACTTCCCCCCCCCCCAAAGGCATCTAGAGCACAGTGAGGGATTTCTCACGTTCTTTCATCAAATTCCTGTTAATATGGGAGAACTTTGTGTCAATGCTTAATGCACAACTTGCCTAAATGAGCAAGAGAGATTATACAACCTTAGAACACTTTCCCACCAGGAGATTCGAACCCTAGCCCCACAGCAACTTGCATAACTGGTACGCCTTTAACCCACTGCACCACAGCTCAGACCCTTAAAAGAGATGGTAATTTCGGAGTATTTCACCCCCCCCCCCCAAAGATCTCCATCTCCCAAAGGCAACTAGAGCATAGTGAGGGATTACTCACGTTCTTTCATCAAATTCTTGTTAATATGGGAGAACTCTGTGTCTATGCTTAATGCACAACTTGTCTAAACATGCAAGAGAGATTATACAACCTTAGATCACTTTCCACCAGGAGATTCGAACCCTAGCCAGCACAGAAGCCTTACAGCAACTGGCATAACTGGTACACCTTTAACCCACTGCACCACAGCTCAGACCCTTCAAAGAGATGGTAATTTCGGAGTATTTCACCCCCCCCCCCCAAAGATCACCATCTCCCAAAGGCAACTAGAGCATAGTGAGGGATTACTCACGTTCTTTCATCAAATTCCTGTTAATATGGGAGAACTCTGTGTCTATGCTTAATGCACAACTTGCCTAAACACGCAAGAGAGATTATACAACCTTAGAACACTTTCCCACCAGGAGATTCGAACCCTAGCCAGCACAGAAGCCTTATAGCAACTGGCATAACTATTACGCCTTTAACCCACTGCACCACAGCTCAGACCCTTAAAAGAGATGATAATTTCAGAGTATTTCACCCCCCCCCCCCCAAAGATCACCATCTCCCAAGGGCAACTAGTGCATAGTGAGGGATTACTCACGTTCTTTCATCAAATTCCTGTTAATATGGGAGACCTCTGTGTCTATGCTTAATACACAACTTGCCTAAACACGCAAGAGAGATTATACAACCTTAGAACACTTTCCCACTAGGAGATTCGAACCCTAGCCAGCACAGAAGCCTTACAGCAACTGGCATAACTGGTACGCCTTTAACCCACTGCACCACAGCTCAGACTCTTAAAAGAGAGGGTAATTTCGGAGTATTTCACCCATCAAAGATCACCATCTCCCAAGGGCAACTAGAGCATAGTGAGGGATTACTCACATTCTTTCATCAAATTCCTGTTAATATGGGAGAACTCTGTGTCTATCCTTAATGCATAACTTGCCTAAACACGCAAGAGAGATTATGCAACCTTAGAACACTTTTCCACCAGGAGATTCGAACCCTAGCTAGCACAGAAGCCTTACAGCAACTGTCATAACTGGTACACCTTTAACCCACTGCACCACAGCTCAGACCCTTAAAAGATATAGTAATTTCGGAGTATTTCACCCCTCAAAAATCACCACCTCCCAAAGGCAACTAGAGCATAGTGAGGGATCACTCACGTTCTTTCATCAAATTCCTGTAATATGGGAGAACTCTGTGTCTATGCTTAATGCACAAATTTCCTAAACACGCAATAGAGATTATACAACCTTAGAACACTTTCCCACTAGGAGATTCGAACCCTAGCCAGCACAGAAGCCTTACAGCAACTGGCATAACTGGTATGCCTTTAACCCACTGCACCACAGCTCAGACCCTTAAAAGAGACGGTAATTTCGGAGTATTTAACCCCCCCCCCCCCAAAGATCACCATCTCCCAAGGGCAACTAGAGCATAGTGAGGGATTACTCACAGTCTTTCATCAAATTCCTGTTCATATGGGAGAACTCCGAGTCTATGCTTAATGCACAACTTGCCTAAACACGCAAGAGAGATTATACAACCTTAGAACACTTTCCCACCAAGAGATTCGAACCCTAGCCAGCACAGAAGCCTTACAGCAACTGGCATAACTGGTACGCCTTTAACTCAGTGCACCACAGCTCAGACCCTTAAAAGAGATGGTAATTTAGGAGTATTTCACCCCCCCAAAGATCACCATCTCCCAAGGGCAACTAGAGCATAGTGAGGGATTACTCACGTTCTTTCATCAAATTCCTGTTAATATGGGAGAACTCTGTGTCTATGCTTAATGCACAACTTGCCTAAACACGCAAGAGAGATTATGCAACATTACAACACTTTCCAACCAGGAGATTCGAACCCTAGCTAGCACAGAAGCCTTACAGCAACTGTCATAACTGGTACACCTTTATCCCACTGCACCACAGCTCAGACCCTTAAAAGAGATGGTAATTTCGGAGTATTTCACCCCTCAAAGATCACCATCTCAAAAGGGCAACTACAGCATAGTGAGGGATTACTCACGTTCTTTCATCAAATTCCTGTTAATATGGGAGAACTATGTGTCTATGCTTAATGCACAACTTGCCTAAACACACAAGAGAGATTATACAACCTTAGAACACTATCCCACCATCCGATTCGAACCCTAGCCAGCACAGAAGCCTTACAGCAACTGGCGTAACTGGTACGCCTTTAACCCACTGCACCACAGCTCAGACCCTTAAAAGAGATGGTAATGTCGGAGTATTTCACCCCCCAAAGATCACCATCTCCCAAGGGCCACTAGAGCACAGTGAGGGATTACTCACATTCTTTCATCAAATTCCTCCTAATATGGGAGAACTCTATGTCTATGCTTAATGCACAACTTGCCTAAACACGCAAGAGAGAGATCATACAACCTTACAACACTTTCCAACCAGGAGATTCGAACCCTAGTAAGCACAGAAGCCTTACAGCAACTGTCATAACTGGTACACCTTTAAACCACTGCACCACAGCTCAGACACTTAAAAGAGATGGTAATTTCGGAGTATTTCACCCCTCAAAGATCAACATCTCCCAAGGGCAACTAGAGCATAGTGAGGGATTACTCATGTTCTTTCACCAAATTCCTGTTAATATGAGAGAACTCTGTATCTATTCTAAATGCACAACTTGCTTAAACACGCAAGAGAGATTATACAATCTTAGAACACTTTCCCACTAGGAGATTCGAACCCTAGCCAGCACAGAAGCCTTACAGCAACTGGCATAACTGGTACGCCTTTAACCCACTGCACCACAGGACAGACCCTTAAAAGAGATGGTAATTTCGGAGTATTTAACCCCCCCCCCCCAAAGATCACCATCTCCCAAGGGCAACTAGAGTACAGTGAGGGATTATTCACATTCTTTCATCAAATTCCTGGTAATATGGGAGAACTATGTGTCTATGCCTAATAAACAACTTGCCTAAACACGCAAGAGAGATTATACAACCTTAGAACACTTTCCCACTAGGAGATTCGAACCCTAGCCAGCACAGAAGCCTAACAGCAACTGGCATAACTGGTACGCCTTTAACTCAGTGCACCACAGCTCAGACCCTTAAATGAGATGGTAATTTCGGAGTATTTTACCCCCACAAAGATCACCATCTCCCAAAGGCAACTAGAGCACAGTGAGGGATTATTCACGTTCTTTCATCAAATTCCTGTTAATATGGGAGACCTCTGTGTCTATGCTTAATGCACAACTTGCCTAAACACGCAAGAGAGATTATACAACCTTAGAAAACTTTCTCACTTGGAGATTCGAACCCTAGCCAGCACAGAAGCCTTACAGCAACTGGCATAACTGGTACTCCTTTAACCCACTGCACCACAGCTCAGATCCTTAAAAGAAATGGTAATTTAGGAGTATTTCACCCCCCCAAAGATCACTATCTCCCAAGGGCAACTAGAGCTCAGTGAGGTATTACTCACATTCTTTCATCAAATTCCTTTTAATATGGGAGAACTCTGTGTCTATGCTTAATGCACAACTTGCCTAAACACGCAAGAGAAATTATACAACCATAGAACACTTTCCCACCAGGAGATTCAAACCCTAGCCAGCACAGAAGCCTTACAGCAACTGGCATAACTGGTACACCTTTAACCCACTGCACCACAGCTCAGACCCTTAAAAGAGATGGTAATTTCGGAGTATTTCACCCCCCCCCCCCCCAAAGATCACCATCTCCCAAGGGCAACTAGAGCATAGTGAGGGATTACTCACATTCTTTCATCAAATTCCTGTTAATATGGGAGAACTCTGTGTCTATGCTTAATGCACAACTTGCCTAAACACGCAAGAGAGATTATACAACCTTAGAACACTTTCCCACCAGGAGATTCGAACCCTAGCCAGCACAGAAGCCTTACAGCAACTGGCATTACTGGCATGCCTTTTACCCACTGCACCACAGCTCAGACCCTTAAAAGAGATGGTAATTTCTGAGTATTTAACCCCCCACCCCCCAAAGATCACCATCTCCCAAGGGCAACTAGAGCATAGTGAGGGATTGCTCACGTTCTTGCATCAAATTCCTGTTAATATGGGAGAACTCTGTGTCTCTGCTTAATGCACAACTTGCCTAAACATGCAAGAGAGATTTTACAACCTTACAACACTTTCCCTCCAGGAGATTCGAACCCTAGCCAGCACAGAAGCCTTACAGCAAATGTCATAACTGGTACACCTTTAACCCACTGCACCAGAGCTCAGACCCTTAAAAGAGATGGTAATTTTGGAGTATTTCACCCCCCCCAAAGATCACCATCTCCCAAGGGCAACTAGAGCATAGTGAGGGATTACTCACGTTCTTTCATCAAATACCTGTTAATATGGGAGAACTCTGTGTCTATGCTTAATGCACAACTTGCCAAAACGTGCAAGAGAGATTATACATCCTTAGAACACTTTCCCACCAGGAGATTCGAACCCTAGCCAGCACAGAAGAATTGCAGCAACTGGCATAACTGGTACGCCTTTAACCCACTGCACCACAGCTCAGACCCTTAAAAGAGAGGGTAATTTCGGAGTGTTTCACCCATCAGAGATCTCCATCTCCGAAGGGCAATTAGAGCATAATGAGGGATTACTCACATTCTTTCATCAAATTCCTGTTAATATGGGTGAACTCTGTGTCTATGCTTAATGCACAACATGCCAAAACATGCAAGAGAGATTATGCAACCTTAGAACACTTTCGCACCAGGAGATTCGAACGCTAGACTGCACAGAAGCCTTACAGCAACTGTCATAACTGGTACACCTTTAACCCACTGCACCGCAGCTCAGACCCTTAAAAAAGATGGTAATTTCGGCGTATTTTACCCCCCCCCCCCCCTCCCACAAAGATCACCATCTCCCAAGGGCAACTAGAGCATAGTGAGGGATTACTCACGTTCTTTCATCAAATTCCTGTTAATATGGGAGAACTCTGTGTCTATGCTTAATGCACAACTTGCCTAAACACGCAAGAGAGATTATACAACCTTAGAACACTTTCCCACCAGGAGATTCGAACCCTAGCCAACACAGAAGCCTTACAGCAACTGGCATAACTGGTACGCCTTTACCCACTGCACCACAGCTCAGACCCTTAAAGGAGATGGTAATTTCGGAGTATTTTACCCCCCCCAAAGATCACCATCTCCCAAGGGCAACTAGAGCATAGTGAGGGATTACTCACGTTCTTTCATCAAATTCCTGTTAATATGGGAGAACTATGTGTCTATGCTTAATGGACAACTTGCCTAAACACGCAAGAGACCATTATACACCCTTAGAACACTTTCCCACCTGGAGATTCGAACCCTAGCCAGCATAGAAGCCTTACAGCAACTGGCATAACTGGTACATCTTTAACCCACTGCACCACAGCTCAGACCTTTAAAAGAGATGGTAATTTCGGAGTATTTTACCCCCAGGAACAATTTCCCACCAGGAGATTCGAACCCTAGCCAACACAGAAGCCTTACAGCAACTGGCATAACTGGTACGCATTTAACCCACTGCACCACAGCTCAGACCCTTAAACGAGATGGTAATTTCGGAGTATTTTACCCCCCCCCCCCCCAAAGATCACCATCTCCCAAGGGCAACTAGAGCATAGTGAGGGATTACTCACGTTCTTTCATCAAATTCCTGTTAATATGGGAGAACTCTGTGTCTATGCTTAATGCACAATTTGCCTAAACGCGCAAGAGAGATTATACAACCTTAGAAAACTTTCCCACTAGGAGATTCGAACCCTAGCCAGCACAGAAGCCTTACAGCAACTGGCATAACTGGTACGCCTTTAACCCACTGCACCACAGCTCAGACCTTTAAAAGAGATGGTAATTTTGGAGTATTTCACCCCCCAAAGATCACCATCTCCCAAGGGCAACTAGAGCACAGTGAGGTATTACTCACATTCTTTCATCAAATTCCTCTTAATATGGGAGAACTCTGTGTCTATGCTTAATGCACAACTTGCCTAAACACGCACGAGAGATTATACAACCTTAGAACACTTTCCCACGAGGAGATTCGAACCCTAGACAGCACAGAAGCCATACAGTAACTGGCATCACTGGTACACCTTTACCCCACTGCACCACAGCTCAGACCCTTAAAAGAGATGGTAATTTCGGAGTATTTTATCCCCCCAAAGATCTCCATCTCCCAAGGGCAACTAGAGCATAGTGAGGGATTACTCACGTTCTTTTATCAAATTCCTGTTAATATGGGAGAACTCTGTGTCTATGCTTAATGCACAACTTGCCTAAACACGCAAGAGAGATTATACAACCTTAGAACACTTTCCCACCAGGAGATTCGAACCCTAGCTAGCACAGAAACCTTACAGCAACTGGCATAACTGGTATGCCTTTAACCCACTGCACCACAGCTCAGACCCTTAAAAGAGATGGTAATTTCGGAGTATCTCACTTCCCCCCCCCAAAGGCAACTAGAGCACAGTGAGGGATTTCTCACGTTCTTTCATCAAATTCCTGTTAATATGGGAGAACTCTGTGTCAATGCTTAATGCACAACTTGCCTAAATGAGCAAGAGAGATTATACGACCTTAGAACACTTTCCCACCAAGAGATTCGAACCCTAGCCCCACAGCAACTGGCATAACTGGTACGCCTTTAACCCACTGCACCACAGCTCAGACCCTTAAAAGAGAGGGTAATTTCGGAGTATTTCACCCATCAGAGATCACCATCTCCGAAGGGCAATTAGAGCATAGTGAGGGATTACTCACATTCTTTCATCAAATTCCTGTTAATATGGGTGAACTCTGTGTCTATGCTTAATGCACAACTTGCCTAAATGAGCAAGAGAGATTATACAACCTTAGAACACTTTCCCACCAGGAGATTCGAACCCTAGCCAGCACAGAAGCCTTACAGCAACTGGCATAACTGGTACGCCTTTAACCCACTGCACCACAGCTCAGACCCTTAAAAGAGGTGGTAAATTCTGAGTATCTAACCCCCCCCCCCCCCCCCCGAAGGCAACTAGAGCACAGTGAGGGATTTCTCACGTTCTTTCATCAAATTCCTGTTAATATGGGAGAACTCTGTGTCTATGCTTAATGCACAACTTGCCTAAACACGCAGGAGAGATTATACAACCTTAGAACACTTTCCCACCAGGAGATTCGAACCCTAGACAGCACAGAAGCCTTACAGCAACTGGCATAACTGGTACACCTTTAACCCACTGCACCACAGCTAAGACCCTTAAAAGAGATGGTAATTTCGGCGTATTTTACCCCCCCCCCCCCCCACCCAAAGATCACCGTCTCTCAAGGGCAACTAGAGCATAGTGAGGGATTACTCACGTTCTTTCATCAAATTCCTGTTAATATGGGAGAACTTTGTGTCTATGCTTAATGGACAACTTGCCTAAACACGCAAGAGATCATTATACAACCTTAGAACACTTTCCCACCTGGAGATTCGAACTCCAGCCAGCACAGAAGCCTTACAGCAAATGGCATAACTGGTACATCTTTAACCCACTGCACCACAGCTCAGACCTTTAAAAGAGATGGTAATTTCGGAGTATTTCACCCCCCCCCCCAACGATCACCATCTCCCAAGGGCAACTACAGCATAGTGAGGGATAACGCACGTTCTTTCATCAAATTCCTGTTAATATGGGAGAACTCTGTGTCTATGCCTAATGCACAACTTGCCTAAACACGCAAGAGAGATTATACAACTTTAGAACAATTTCCCACCAGGAGATTCGAACCCTAGCCAACACAGAAGCCTTACAGCAACTGGCATAACTGGTAAGCCTTTAACCCACTGTACCACAGCTCAGACCCTTAAATGAGATGGTAATTTCGGAGTATTTTACCCCCCCAAAGATCACCATCTCCCAAGGGCAACTAGAGCATAGTGAGGGATTACTCACGTTCTTTCATCAAATTCCTGTTAATATGGGAGAACTCTGTGTCTATGCTTAATGCACAACTTGCGTAAACACGCAAGAGAGATTATACAACCTTAGAACACTTTCCCACCAGGAGATTCGAACCCTAGCCAGCACAGAAGCCTTACAGCAACTGGCATAACTGGTACGCCTTTAACCCACTGCACCACAGCTCAGACCCTTAAAAGAGATGGTAATTTCGGAGTATCTCACCCCCCCAAAGATCACCATCTCTCAAGGGCAACTAGAGCACAGTGAGGGATTTCTCACGTTCTTTCATCAAATTCCTGTTAATATGGGAGAACTCTGTGTCTATGCTTAATGCACAACTTGCCTAAACGCGCAAGAGAGATTATACAACTTTAGAAAACTTTCCCACTAGGAGATTCGAACCCTAGCCAGCACAGACGTCTTACAGCAACTGGCATAACTGGTACGCCTTTAACCCACTGCACCACAGCTCAGACCTTTAAAAGAGATTGTAATTTCGGAGTATTTCACCCCCCAAAGATCACCATCTCCCAAGGGCAACTAGAGCACAGTGAGGTATTACTCACATTTTTTCATCAAATTCCTCTTAATATGGGAGAACTCGGTGTCTATGCTTAATGCACAACTTGCCTAAACATGCAAGAGAGATTATACAACCTTAGAACACTTTCCCACCAGGAGATTCGAACCCTAGCCAGCACAGAAACCTTACAGCAACTGGCATAACTGGTACGCCTTTAACCCACTGCACCACAGCTCAGACCCTTAAAAGAGATGGTAATTTCGGAGTATCTCACCCCCCCCAAAGGCAACTAGAGCACAGTGAGGGATTCCTCACGTTCTTTCATCAAATTCCTGTTAATATGGGAGAACTCTGTGTCTATGCTTAGTGCACAACTTGCCTAAATGCGCAAGAGAGATTATACAACCTTAGAACACTTTCCCACCAGGAGATTCGAACCCTAGCCAGCACAGAAGCCTTACAGCAACTGGCATAACTAGTACACCTTTAACCCACTGCACCACAGCTCAGACTCTTAAAAGAGATGGTAATTTCGGAGTATTTTACCCCCCCAAAGATCTCCATCTCCCTTGGGCAACTAGAGCATAGTGAGGGATTACTCGCGTTCTTTCATCAAATTCCTGTTAATAAAAAAAATTAAATGTTTAGTTAGGTAAGGTACATGCATACAATAAATTTTTACAAAGATTGGTTGATTTATAGGTAGAGCTAGTACATACAATGCCTAAAGCCACTATTACGAAAAGCGTTTCGGGCATGATAAACCTAAATGACAAGCTTAATACTAATTGAGCATAATGAGTAGAATGAAAACAAGAAATGAAAACATAGATGAAAAAGCAGCACAAATACAATTATGTCGACAAACAGCACTCTTTAAAAAAAAAAACAGACATTGGTTGACAATGGAAGGGTAAGGTAGTTTACAGGGAATTTATTAGGTATAGCTTCGTTTTTAACTTAAACTGGTTGAGAGAGGTACAGTCTTTAATATGGGAGAACTCTGTGTCTATGCTTAATGCACAACTTGCCTAAACACGCAAGAGAGATTATACAACCTTAGAACACTTTCCCACCAGGAGATTCGAACCCTAGCCAGCACAGAAACCTTACAGCAACTGGCATAACTGGTACGCCTTTAACCCACTGCACCACAGCTCAGACCCTTAAAAGATATATATAATATATATATATAAAAGATATAAATAATATATATATATATATATATATATAATATATATATATATATATATATATATATATATATATATATATATATATGTATAATATATATATATATGTAAATAATATATATATATATATATATATATATATATATATATATATATATATGTATATATATATATATATATATATATATATATATATATATATATATATATAAATAATATATATGAGAAGGCGTCCAACAGGGTGACCCCCTTGCTCCTCTCCTTTTCTGCTTAGTCATCAAACAAGTCACAGAGGTCCTGTCCAGCGAGCTTAACATCTGGTTCTTGGATGATGGTACCCTAGCTGGTTCCCAAGACTCAATCCTGGAGGACATCAGAAAAATCCATGAGCAAAGTGCAGTTTTAGGCCTCACCCTGAACCCTTCTAAATGTGAAATAATATGTTCCAACCAATGCATCGTAGAGAGAATAGAGGGTCTTCTGCCAAATATCCATAAAACTAAACCTGAAGACAGCACACTCCTAGGAGCTCCCCTGGGGTTGAAAGCCATCGATGAGGTCCTTGATAAGAAAATCGCCGACCTTAAGAGGACGGATGGGAGGATTGAGGATATTGATGCTCATGATGCACTCTACCTCATCACCAGATGTCTGTCCCTTCCCAGGTTAACCTACTTTCTGAGGTGTTCACCATCTTACAGTAGCCAAAAACTAAGTGAGTATGACCGGTTACTAAAATCAATGCTAGAAAAAGCCCTTAACCTCTCTCTCGATGACCTACAGTGGAAACAAGCCTCTCTTCCCGTAAGACTTGGGGGCCTCGGAGTTCGAACAGCAACGCAAATCGCTGTTCCAGCCTTCCTGTCCTCCTTATCAGCATCCGACGACCTTGTGAAGGAAATTCTACCTGCCCACTTACATCAGCTGGCAGGTGTACATGATCCCAATTTTACACACTGTGCCACAGAGTGGGCCTCTCGTGCAGGCCAATCACCTCAACCACCATCCCCAAAAGCCCACAGGCAATCCAGCTGGGATGGCCCCATTGTAGACCAAGTTGCTGCAACAACACAACACGACATTGCTCGCCTAACAGCAGTAGCAGCACCACATGCAGGGGATTTCCTGTTAGCAACCCCAATGTCGGCAACTGGCACGCGTCTCACATCACACGCCCTCCAAATTGCTGTGGCCCTCCGCCTTGCTGCCCCAATCCACACCAGATATAGGTGTATTTACGGCGAGGTGGTGGCTGACAGGTACGGCCACCATGGTCTACTCTGCCAAAGCACAGGGGGATGGCACTCGAGGCACAGTGAAGTTAACGACATCATCAAGAGGAGCCTCACCACAGCTGGATGCCCAGCTGAAAGAGAGCCCCGTTACCTAACGCCCCGTAACTCTGATTCTCTTGTTGGTCGCCTGGATGGTATCACAGTGAACCCCTGGAAGAATGGCAAGCAGTTGGTATGGGACTACACGTGCGTATCAACCCTGGCTAACACCTACATTGACCTCAGTGTTGCACAACCAGGTGGAGCTGCCACCCACAGGGAAGCAGCCAAATCCCGTAAGTATAGAGAACTGGATCACCTCTACAATTTTGTCCCCATTGCTTCTGAGACACTCGGCGCCTGGGGTAAAAGTGCTACCAGTTTTTTGAAGGAACTGGGTTCTAGGCTCATTGAAACAACAAGGGACCCAAGAGCTGCAAGCTTTCTTTTCCAGCGCCTCAGTGTGGCGATACAGAGGGGAAATGCGCACTGCATCCAGGGTTCCTGCCCGCCATCTGAGGAGCTGGAGGAACTCGACAACCTATGATAACCATCTTTGTAACCCATATGTAACTCCTTTTTTGTAACAAAGTTCAAATAAAGTATATATATATATGTGTACATACAAAGGAAAGGGGGTGGTAGGAGAAGATAATATTAGTGTTCAGTGTGAAACCACAAGGTCTTCTCTGAATACTTTTCATTTTCTTCTCCGAGGCTATGGGTCCCCACATTGGCACCAGAGGTGGTACCCTCACAACCTATATATATATATATATATATATATATATATATATATATATATATATATATATATATATATATATATATATTATATCTACATTTGAGTGAGGTGGGAAGGATGATGTGGCATTATCAACACAAGACAGAACAGGAGGGGATATTAATAGGGTATTAAAAGTATCAACACAAGACAGAACAGAAACAATGGGTATTGAATAGAAGTGTTTGTAGAAAGCCTATTGGTCCATATTTCTTGATGCTTCTATATTGGGGCGGAGTCTTGAGGTGGGTAGAATATAGTTGTGCAATCAACAGCCAATTATTGCACAACTATATTCTACCCACCTCAAGACTCCGCCCCAATATAGAAGCATCAAGAAATATGGACCAATAGGCTTTCTACAAACACTTCTATTCAATACCCATTGTTTCTGTTCTGTCTTGTGTTGATACTTTTAATACCCTATTAATATCCCCTCCTGTTCTGTCTTGTGTTGATAATGCCACATCATCCTTCCCACCTCACTCAAATATAGATATAATATCAGAGAGACGTAAGTTCTAATCAGTTATATATATATATATATATATATATATATATATATATATATATATATATATATATATATATATATATATATATATATATATATGTCGTACCTAGTTGCCAGAACGCACTTCTCAGGCTACTATGCAAGGCCCGATTTGCCTAATAAGCCAAGTTTTCCTGAATTAATATATTTTCTCTAATTTTTTTTCTTATGAAATGATAAAGCTACCCATTTCATTATGTATGAGGTCAATTTTATTTTATTGGAGTTAAAATTAATGTAGATATATGACCGAACCTAACCAACCCTACCTAACCTAACCTAACCTATCTTTATAGGTTAGGTTAGGTTAGGTAGCCGAAAAAGTTAGGTTAGGTTAGGTTAGGTAGGTTAGGTAGTCGAAAAACAATTAATTCATGAAAACTTGGCTTATTAGGCAAATCGGGCCTTGCATAGTAGGCTGAGAAGTGCGTTCTGGCTACTAGGTACGACATATATATATATATATATATATATATATATATATATATATATATATATATATATATATATATATATATATATATATATATATATATATGCGGAACACGGATATATACTGCGGAACTGCGATGGCAGACCAATATGGTCGTCATGGTCTGGTATGTCGTAAATCACAGGGTAAAATTGCAAGACATGAAGCAGTCAACGACATCATCAAGAGGAGCCTCGCCACAGCCCGCTGCCCGGCACAAAGAGAACCACACTTATCCAGACCTAACGACCCTCAGAAGCGCCCTGATGGGGTCACCTTGCTACCTTGGAAGGATAGTAAGCAAGTGGTATGGGACTACACGTGCGCTGCCACACTGGCCAGTACCTACCTCCACTACAGCACACGTGAAAGCGGTGGTGCTGCTTCTTTCAGGGAATCGCAGAAAATTATTAAATACAGAGGTCTAGCACACTGCTACAGCTTTGTTCCGATCGGCTCGGAGACCCTCGGTTCGTGGGGAAAATGTGCATTGAAGTTCCTGAAGGAATTGGGGGACAAATTGATCAGCGCTACAAAAGACCAGAGAGCAAAAAGTTTCTTGTTCCAGCGCCTCAGTGTTGCGATTCAGAGGGGAAATGCCTGTTGCGTCTTGGGCACTAGTCCAACTTCAGAGGAATTCGAAGAAGTGTTTGACTTGCAACAATGATCGAACCCGTCTGTGACATTCATCAATGTTTCCCATTGTTGTGTTTTTCAAGAGATCCATAACCTTTAAGCACCTTTTTACATTATTATTTTTGTATCAACCCATGTATATATTGTAACCATCAAATGCATAATAAAGTATATATATATATATATATATATATATATATATATATATATATATATATATATATATATGTCGTACCTAGTAGCCAGAACGCACTTCTCAGCCTACTACGCAAGGCCCCATTTGCCTAATAAGCCAAGTTTTCATGAATTAATTGTTTTTCGACTACCTAACCTACCTAACCTAACCCAACCTAACTTTTTCTGCTACCTAACCTAACCTAACCTATAGAGATAGGTTAGGTTAGGTTAGGCAGGGTTGGTTAGGTTCGGTCATATATCTACGTTAATTTTAACTCCAATAAAAATTGTTTACCTCATAAATAATGAAATGGGTAGCTTTATCATTTCATAAGAAAAAAATAGAGAAAATATATTAATTCAGGAAAACTTGGCTTATTAGGCAAATCGGGCCTTGCATAGTAGGCTGAGAAGTGCGTTCTGGCTACTAGGTACGACATATATATATATATATATATATATATATATATATATATATATATATATATATATATATATATGTATATATATATATATATATATATATATATATATATATATATATATATATATATATCTGTCGTACCTAGTAGCCAGAACTCACTTCTCAGCCTACTATTCAAGGCCCGATTGGCCTAATAAGCCAAGTTTTCCTGAATTAATATATTTACTATAATTTTTTTCTTATGAAATGATAAAGCAACCCTTTTCTCTATGTATGAGGTCAATTTTTTTTTATTGGAGTTAAAATTAACGTAGATATATGACCGAACCTAACCAACCCTACCTAACCTAACCTAACCTATATTTATAGGTAAGGTTAGCTTAGGTAGCCAAAAAAAGCTAGGTTAGGTTAGGTTAGGTAGGTTAGGTAGACGAAAAAACATTAATTCATGAAAACTTGGCTTATTAGGCAAATCGGGCCTTGAATAGTAGGCTGAGAAGTGCGTTCTGGCTATTAGGTACGACATATATATATATATATATATATATATATATATATATATATATATATATATATATATATATATATATTAATAGGGTATTAATTTCATCAACACAAGACAGAACAAGAGTATTAATAGGGTATTAATTTCATCAACACAAGACAGAACACGAAACAATGGATATTGAATAGAAGTGTTTGTAGAAAGCCTATTGGTCCATATTTCTTGATGGACCAATGGCTTCTATATTGGAGCGGAGTCTTGAGGTGGGTAGAATATAGTTGTGCAATAATTGGCTGTTGATTGCTGGTGTTGAGGAGCAACTATATTCTACCCACCTCAAGACTCCGCTCCAATATAGAAGCCATTGGTCCATCAAGAAATATGGACCAATAGGCTTTCTACAAACACTTCTATTCAATATCCATTGTTTCGTGTTCTGTCTTGTGTTGATGAAATTAATACCCTATTAATTCAACACCAGCAATCAACAGCCAATTATTGCACAACTATATTCTACCCACCTCAAGACTCCGCTCCAATATAGAAGCCATTGGTCCATCAAGAAATATGGACCAATAGGCTTTCTACAAACACTTCTATCCAATATCCATTGTTTCGTGTTCTGTCTTGTGTTGATGAAATTAATACCCTATTAATATCAACACCAGCAATCAACAGCCAATTATTGCACAACTATATTCTACCCACCTCAAGACTCCGCTCCAATATAGAAGCCATTGGTCCATCAAGAAATATGGACCAATAGGCTTTCTACAAACACTTCTATTCAATATCCATTGTTTCGTGTTCTGTCTTGTGTTGATGAAATTAATACCCTATTAATACTCTTGTTCTGTCTTGTGTTGATGAAATTAATACCCTATTAATACCACATTTTGTTCTGTCTTGTGTTAATGCCACATCACCCCTTCCACCTCACTCAAATATATATATATATATATATATATATATATATATATATATATATATATATATATATATATATATATATATATATATATATGTCGTACCTAGTAGCCAGAACGCACTTCTCAGCCTACTATGCAAGGGCCGATTTGCCTAATAAGCCAAGTTTTCCTGAATTAATATATTTTCTCTATTTTTTTTCTTATGAAATGATAAAGCTACCCATTTCATTATGTATGAGGTCAATATTTTTTTATTGGAGTTAAAAATAACGTAGATATATGACCGAACCTATCCAACCCTACCTAACCTAACCTAACCTATCTTTATAGGTTAGGTAGCCGAAAAAGTTAGGTTAGGTTAGGTTAGGTAGGTTAGGTAGTCGAAATGCAATTAATTCATGAAAACTTGGCTTTTTAGGCAAATCGGGCCTTGAATAGTAGGCTGAGAAGTGAGTTCTGGCTACTAGGTACGACATATATATATATATATATATATATGAATGAAAACTCACACCCCAGAAGTGACTCGAACCCATACTCCCAGAAGCAACGCAACTGGTAACTACAGGGCGCCTTAATCCGCTTGACCATCACGGCCGTCAAAAGGAAGTGATAGCCGAGGCTATTTGAGCCACTTCCCCGACGGCAACTCGGATGGTAATCTTGGGCATAGCATTTCACCAAATCACCTCATTCTTTGGGGCACACGTGAGGAACACAAATGCGAACAAGCCTGAATGGTCCCCAGGACTATATGCGAATGAAAACTCACACCCCAGAAGTGACTCGAACCCATACTCCCAGAAGCAACGCAACTGGTAACTACAGGGCGCCTTAATCCGCTTGACCATCACGGCCGTCAAAAGGAAGTGATAGCCGAGGCTATTTGAGCCACTTCCCCGACGGCAACTCGGATGGTAATCTTGGGCATAGCATTTCACCAAATCACCTCATTCTTTGGGGCACACGTGAGGAACACAAATGCGAACAAGCCTGAATGGTCCCCAGGACTATATGCGAATGAAAACTCACACCCCAGAAGTGACTCGAACCCATACTCCCAGAAGCAACGCAACTGGTAACTACAGGGCGCCTTAATCCGCTTGACCATCACGGCCGTCAAAAGGAAGTGATAGCCGAGGCTATTTGAGCCACTTCCCCGACGGCAACTCGGATGGTAATCTTGGGCATAGCATTTCACCAAATCACCTCATTCTTTGGGGCACACGTGAGGAACACAAATGCGAACAAGCCTGAATGGTCCCCAGGACTATATGCGAATGAAAACTCACACCCCAGAAGTGACTCGAACCCATACTCCCAGAAGCAACGCAACTGGTAACTACAGGGCGCCTTAATCCACTTGACCATCACGGCCGTCAAAAGGAAGTGATAGCCGAGGCTATTTGAGCCACTTCCCCGACGGCAACTCGGATGGTAATCTTGGGCATAGCATTTCACCAAATCACCTCATTCTTTGGGGCACACGTGAGGAACACAAATGCGAACAAGCCTGAATGGTCCCCAGGACTATATGCGAATGAAAACTCACACCCCAGAAGTGACTCGAACCCATACTCCCAGAAGCAACGCAACTGGTAACTACAGGGCGCCTTAATCCGCTTGACCATCACGGCCGTCAAAAGGAAGTGATAGCCGAGGCTATTTGAGCCACTTCCCCGACGGCAACTCGGATGGTAATCTTGGGCATAGCATTTCACCAAATCACCTCATTCTTTGGGGCACACGTGAGGAACACAAATGCGAACAAGCCTGAATGGTCCCCAGGACTATATGCGAATGAAAACTCACACCCCAGAAGTGACTCGAACCCATACTCCCAGAAGCAACGCAACTGGTAACTACAGGGCGCCTTAATCCGCTTGACCATCACGGCCGTCAAAAGGAAGTGATAGCCGAGGCTATTTGAGCCACTTCCCCGACGGCAACTCGGATGGTAATCTTGGGCATAGCATTTCACCAAATCACCTCATTCTTTGGGGCACACGTGAGGAACACAAATGCGAACAAGCCTGAATGGTCCCCAGGACTATATGCGAATGAAAACTCACACCCCAGAAGTGACTCGAACCCATACTCCCAGAAGCAACGCAACTGGTAACTACAGGGCGCCTTAATCCGCTTGACCATCACGGCCGTCAAAAGGAAGTGATAGCCGAGGCTATTTGAGCCACTTCCCCGACGGCAACTCGGATGGTAATCTTGGGCATAGCATTTCACCAAATCACCTCATTCTTTGGGGCACACGTGAGGAACACAAATGCGAACAAGCCTGAATGGTCCCCAGGACTATATGCGAATGAAAACTCACACCCCAGAAGTGACTCGAACCCATACTCCCAGAAGCAACGCAAC
>NC_091202.1:11143581-11256081 GCF_040958095.1 Procambarus clarkii | reverse complement strand
TTGGTCAGAGAGTATGATGTTCATTTTCGCCAGATATTCGTCTTTTTTAAGAATGACATATATTGGCGACTTGTCACCTCTCCTGACAACTATCTCCTTGTTCTCACGAAGGCTTTTAGCTGCCGCTTTGAGCTCGGGGGACAGTATGGTGCTTCTGTAATTGCCTCGATTCTTTCCTCCATCTGCAATAAGTTCTGCTTGTAAGGTATCTTTGGTAGTGACCTTCTTTTGTGTCTCGAGGTCGAATATGTCGTCCAACAGAATTTCCAACTCTATTTTCCGGGCCATCTCACTCGGTCTGGACATAACATGACAGTTTATGCCCAGATTTAGGAGAGTGACTTGGTCCTCAGTGAGGTTAATTCCTGCAAGGTTCAGGAAGCCATCTCTTGGTCGTGGAATTGCCATAGGTCCTCCATATAATGTTGTTAGTTTCTTGATAATCCTTGTTTCAGTGATGAGGTGATGTTGGTCTGTGAGGATGTCGAGGTGTTGTTCAATGCGGGTACGGATACTATCGTCGATGTTGCTATTTCTCCACTCGTTTGTAGCATGAAGTAGTTGCGTTTTGTTGTCTTTGATTTCATTCTCTGCCTTGTATATCTGATCAAGAATCAGATCCTGGCGATATTTTATCGTGAAGGCTTGATTCCTTGCTGCTGGGTCGTGCGCTTTAATATTAGTATATTTTGGTAGCAGTCTTTCCTGTAGACATATATTATTAAATATGACCGAAAAAGTAAGATTAATAATTCTAACACGAGTTTTCTCATTCTTTCGTACATTTCTTTACACTGTTGGAGGTAAATCAAAAATCAATTCTCCAAAATTCATTTTTATTTCTAGTCTGACGCGACACGAGCGCGTTTCGTAAAACTTATTACATTTTCAAAGACTTTAGTTTACAAATACACAACTGAATAGAACTTACGCATCTCCGATTTTATATCTACATTTTAGTGAGGTGGATGGGGTGAGGTGGCATTAATAGGGTATCAACACAAGACAGAACAAGAGGTGGCATTAATAGGGTATTAATTTCATCAACACAAGACAGAACACGAAACAATGGGTATTGAATAGAAGTGTATGTAGAAAGCCTATTGGTCCATATTTCTTGATGCTTCTATATTGGAGCGGAGTCTTGAGGTGGGTAGAATATAGTTGTGCATTAATTGGCTGTTGATTGCTGGTGTTGACTTCTTGATGTGTAGTGCCTCGCAAACGTCAAGCCGCCTGCTATCGCTGTATCTATCGATGATTTCTGTGTTGTCTACTAGCCAAACCATCGCCAGAGAAATCCTAGTAAACAACACAGAAATCATCGATAGATACAGCGATAGCAGGCGGCTTGACGTTTGCGATTCACTACACATCAAGAAGTCAACACCAGCAATCAACAGCCAATTAATGCACAACTATATTCTACCCACCTCAAGACTCCGCTCCAATATAGAAGCATCAAGAAATATGGACCAATAGGCTTTCTACATACACTTCTATTCAATACCCATTGTTTCGTGTTCTGTCTTGTGTTGATGAAATTAATACCCTATTAATGCCACCTCTTGTTCTGTCTTGTGTTGATACCCTATTAATGCCACCTCACCCCATCCACCTCACTAAAATGTAGATATAAAATCGGAGATGCGTAAGTTCTATTCAGCAAACCACAGAGACTCGGAAGACAATTGAGCACAAGCTCAAAAAATTCGAAGATGTAATATCCACACCGTCAAGACAGCAGGGCAAGAGGCACCCCCATAAAAAGCAGATAGAGTCCAGGTCGTCGGAAAGCGACATTGAGGAGGCAATTTCAGGACCACTAAGAACCTATACCCCAATTGCAACTTCCATGGCGTGTTCATCAGACTCCATGGATACCACGGAATTATCAGCACATTCCAAGAACCTAGAATTCTAAAGATCCTGCAATGGAATGCGCAAGGACTGCGCACTAAATTGCAACACTTGCAATGCATAGCAGCAACCAAAGGCATAGACATCCTGATACTACAAGAGAGCTTGCTTCGAGCCGGATTAGAACCTAAAATCTCAGGCTATCGAGGCTTCTTCCTTCCATGGATCAATGGGCAATCCAGGGGATGTGCAATCTATGTAAAATGTGACCTGATCTCCAAATCCATAACCAGCCCACCCAATTGTGGAGCAGGGACAGAGGTAATGGGAGTTACCATTGAGCTAAGACACGACAAACTTGAAGTGTTCAATGTGTACAGGTCTCCACAAGCCGAAATGGATCTCTCTGTGTTATTTGGACACGCGACAACAACAAACACAATCATTTGTGGAGATTTTAATGCCCATCATCGATTGGCACTGGGCTCGAACAGAACAAATGAAGCCGGCATACACATTACACATCTACTGGACCAGCTTCCAGAAATACAAATTCTAAACAAGAATGAACCTACCCACATCCAAGGAGGCAGATTAGACCTAACCTTCGTTTCAGCCTCCCTAAGAGATGCAGCAACATGGTCAGTTGAGCCCACACTCACAAGCGACCACTATGGGGTCCAAATTGATCTTCAGTTATGCCTACCCACCCCACCTCCGCCTCCATCTGAAGCTTGGAACTTTGCTTTAGCAAACTGGGACCGATTTCAAAACCTCATTTCAGAGTGGCAAAGAAACTATGATCTTCCCGAAGACATTAATCAGGCAGAACAAGAATTTGTCAAAGCTATTCAAAGTGCAGCCAACCACTCAATCCCACTGAAAAAACAGTCCACCGGACACCATAAAGATCATTGGTACTATTGCGAACGTGTCAAAGAACTCAACCATAGACTCAATAGAACAAGAAAGCTATACAAAAAGCAGCCAAGTGACCGCAACAGGATCTTACTTTGTGAGGTCAAGGAACATGTACATCGAGAGACCAGACAAATAAAAGAACAAAAGTGGCTAGAATGGTGTTCACACCTGAATGAACACACCTCTCTCGGGGAGATGTGGCAGCAAATTCACCGGGCCAAAGGGAATAAAACACCTAAAGCTCCACACCCCAAGGATCCTCAACAGGAAGCCGAAGTACTGGCAACCAGGTTTGCAGAGAGAGCAGCCAGCAATCAACTTCCACCAGATGTATTAGCAGTACAGACCGGACTAGAGGAAGAAAGGTGGCACAGAATCCTTACAGCATGTGAAGAAGTCTCTGACACTAATGCCCCCTTCACACTGGATGAGCTCAATCGGGCTAAGAAAAACTCCAAGGATACATCCCCTGGAGCCGACAAAATAACCTATAAAATGATTAGAAACCTCGGCCCAGAGGGAGACGCTGCATACCTAAGGTTAATTAATTTAGCCTGGACTTCTCAAACTAGACCTTCTGCTTGGAATAGAGCAGACATAGTGCCGATCCCAAAACCCAAAGATCCAGCTAATCCCAGGCCCATCTCTCTCCAAAGCTGTGCAGCCAAGACGGCTGACAGAATGGCACTCAACAGACTGGAGTGGAAAATGCCTAAACTGCACCATGATATGTATGCCTATAGAAGAGGGGTTGGCACAGTGGAATGTATTACAACTCTGTTAGCCCACTTGAATGACAGACCAGGAATGCTGATATTCCTGGACCTCGAAAAAGCCTTTGAACTGGCTAGCGCCCCAGCTATTCTCTGCTGCCTCATAGACAAAGAGGTCAGAGGTAACCTGCTCTCCTGGACCAAAAACTGTCTCATAAACAGAGAAGCAAGAGTAAAACTTCATGGCACAGTCTCTGAGTACAAAAGACATGAAAATGGTACACCGCAAGGAGGTATTCTTAGCCCTCTTCTCTTCAACTGTTTAATGGAAAGAATAATGAGGTTGAAACTCCCACATCACTGCAGGCTGCTAAACTACGCGGACGACTTTGTCATCATCATAAAAGGAAGGGATGCGGTGCGCCTTGCACCCAAATGCTTAGACTGCATCAGTAAAGAGGCAAAACAGATTGGGATCAAACTCAACCCCTCAAAGTCAAAGGCCATGCCCATAAAAATAGCGAAGCCCAACATCCAACTCACAGTACAGGGTCAACCAATAGAATGGGTCGACACCTATCAGTATCTAGGAATCATCCTGGACACACACATGAATTTTAATGCTGAGGTCACATACTTGAGAGAGCGAACTGCGGCCCGGACGGCAATCCTCAGGTCGCTAACCTCCCTTTCTGAAGGAGCCAATCTGCAAGTCCTTCGCACATACTATGTACA
Source organism: Procambarus clarkii (assembly GCF_040958095.1). Taxonomy (NCBI): domain Eukaryota; kingdom Metazoa; phylum Arthropoda; class Malacostraca; order Decapoda; family Cambaridae; genus Procambarus; species Procambarus clarkii. The sequence continues at coordinate 11,251,852 of NC_091202.1, read as the reverse complement.
GGCAGTCAGATCAGTGATCAATTATGCCGCACCTGCACTCACAAATCTATCACACCAACAGTGGAAAAAGCTTGAAGTTGCCCAAAACAATGCTATGAGAGCTGCACTGGGAGCCCCCATGTGGACCAGGCTTGAAACTCTTAGACTGGAGACGGGTTTGCCCTCTCTACAAGAAAGAATATCACAAAGGACAGCTACAATTATCAGTAAGAAAGTTATTTCTTCTGATCCAATCCAAGTACGGCAGGCTTTGGTGGTTGGACTAGGCCAAAACAATGGAAACTCTTGGGTTGCAAGAGCAGGAAAAGTCCTAAACAGACTACATTTAAAAAACATGATTCTTGATAGAGAGGGTGATCATCCACACCCAAATTACACTCCTTCCGCGCCGTGGGAAGAGCCTACTTTCAAAATAGTAATAGAAAGTCTCCCAATGAAAAAGGCTGTCTATGATCAGACAATCCTAAGGCGCATAATAGAAGAGCAAATGTATAGCATAGCAGTAGCAGGAGCCACCCACATCTTCACAGACGGATCGGTGGACACGGAAAATGAGAGTGCTGGCGCTGCTCTTTGCACGACCAGCGTTCAGGCATTTTGGAGACTGGGAGGACTAGTATCATCAACCCAAACTGAGCTAGCTGTTCGCCATACAACAGGCATTCGCATATGTGATTGCACAAAACACTCAAAATGCAATCATACACACAGACTCAAAAGCTGTACTTCAAATACTAGGACAAAAACAGTGGAAAGATAATGTGGAAATAATTACCACCATTTTGTATCAAGGAGCAGTCGCTAAAGGCAAAGGCCTCAACATAACTTTAAACTGGATCCCATCCCATATTGGAATCCCATTAAATGAAAAAGCTGATGAAATTGCTAAATTGGCAACTCGTCATCCAGTGATACATAAAACAATTCAACCCAGCCTAGAGAACATAAAAAACATCATCACCAAAAAACTCTCACATCTCAACAAAGCCTACCTGCACCAGAGAATAGCTGAAGGTTCGCCATCTGTAACATGGTATCTTCAGGCAACCAAATTAGAAAGGTTAAATATCCCAAAAGGAATCCACAGGGAAATAGCAGTTAGGCTATATAGACTACGTCTAGGTTACAGATGCAACTGGGAGATTGGTGAGCCCCGACAGAGAGAGTGCATCTTCTGCCAAACTGTCACAGAAAAGCCATTACTTCACTATCTTCTGGAATGTGAAGCAACCAATGACCTTAGAAGAGCTTTAAGAGTTCCTGAATCATGCAGTGGCCACCCTGAAGCCATCAACACAGCCACTCTCCTGGTCAACAAAGGTGTCCAGCAGCTGGACACCCTCATAAAGACTGTGAAGCAGTATCCTCCCCCACGATAACAGCTTGATGGTTAAATGCAACCTCAGAACACTGGAAAAAAAAAAATTGTACCACTTACGGGCTATTCATGCCCGTGCCACCTCTTGGGTGGCTTAATCTTTATCAATCATCAATCAGTTCTATTCAGTTGAGTATTTGTAAACTAAAGTCTTTGAAAATGTAATAAGTTTTACGAAACGCGCTCGTGTCGCGTCAGACTAGAAATAAAAATGAATTTTGGAGAATTGATTTTTGATTTACCTCCAACAGTGAAGCGTAATGTACGAAAGATTGAGAAAATTCGTGTTAGAATTATTAATCTTACTTTTTCGGTCATATTTAATAATATATGTCTACAGGAAAGACTGCTACCAAAATATACTAATATATATATATATATATATATATATATATATATATATATATATATATATATATATATATATATATATATATATATATATATATATATATATATATATATATATATATATATATATATATATATATTTTCAGTTGCATATTGTCCTGGGGACCATTCAGGCTTGTTCGCATATATATATATATATATATATATATATATATATATATATATATATATATATATATATATATATATATATATATATATATATATGTATATATATATATATATATATATATATATATTAGTATATTTTGGTAGCAGTCTTTCCTGTAGACATATATATATAATATATATATATATATATATATATATATATATATATATATATATATATATATATATATATATATATATATATATATATATATATATATATATATATGTCGTACCTAGTAGCCAGAACGCACTTCTCAGCCTACTATGCATGGCCCGATTTGCCTAATAAGCCAAGTTTTCATGAATTAATTGTTTTTCGACTACCTAACCTACCTAACCTAACCTAACCTAACTTTTTCGGCTACCTAACCTAACCTAACCTATAAAGTTAGGTTAGGTTAGGTTAGGTAGGGTTGGTTATATATTGACAGTCTCCGTGGTGTAGTGGTAAGACACTCGCCTGGCGTTCCGCGAGCGCTATGTCATGGGTTCGTATCCTGGCAGGGGAGGATTTACTGGGCGCAATTCCTTAACTGTAGCCTCTGTTTAACGCAACCGTAAAATGTGTACTTGGATGAAAAAACGATTCTTCGCAGCAGTGGATCGTATTCCAGGGACCTGCCCGAAACGCTACGCGTACTAGTGGCTGTACAAGAATGTAACAACTCTTAAAAAAAAAAAAAAAAAAAAAAAAAAAAAAAAAAAAAAAAAAAAAGGTTAAGTTCGGTCATATATCTACGTTAATTTTAACTCCAATAAAATAAAATTGACCTCATTCATAATGAAATGGGTAGCTTTATCATTTCATAAGAAAAATATTACAGAAAATATATTAATTCAGGAAAACTTGGCTTATTAGGCTTATTACTGTATATATATATATATATATATATATATATATATATATATATATATATATATATATATATATATATATATATATATATATATATATATATATATATGTCGTACCTAGTAGCCAGAACGCACTTCTCAGCCTACTATGCAAGGCCCGATTTGCCTAATAAGCCAAGTTTTCATGAATTAAATGTTTTTCGACTACCTAACCTACCTAACCTAACCTAACCTAACTTTTTCAGCTACCTAACCTAACCTAACCTATAGAGATAGGTTAGGTTAGGTAAGGTAGGGTTGGTTATGTTCGGTCATATATCTACGTTAATTTTAACTCCAATAAAAAAAATTGACCTCATACATAATAAAATGGGTATCTTTATCATTTCATAAGAAAAAAATTAGAGAAAATATATTAATTCTGGAAAACTAGGCTTATTAGGCAAATCGGGCCTTGCATAGTAGGCCGAGAAGTGCATTCTGGCTACTAGGTACGACATATATATATATATATATATATATATATAATTATATATATATATATATATATATATATATATATATATATATATATATATATATATATATATATATATATATATGTCGTACCTAGTAGCCAGAACGCACTTCTCAGCCTACTATGCAAGGCCCGATTTGCCTAATAAGCCAAGTTTTCCTGAATTAATATATTTTCTCTAATTGTTTTCTTATGAAATGATAAAGCTACCCATTTCATTATGTATGAGGTCAATTTTTTTTATTGGAGTTAAAATTAACGAAGATATGAAGAGCAGAGGTGCCATAGAGCAGAGGTGAACCAATGAAGAGCAGAGGTGCCATAGGCACAATCAGAGAACACTGTATAAACATAAGAGGTCCGCGGTTGTTCAACGTCCTCCCAGCAAGCATAAGAAATATTGCCGGAACAACCGTGGACATTTTCAAGAGGAAACTAGATTTATTCCTCCAAGGAGTGCCGGACCAACCGGGCTGTGGTGGATATGTGGGCCTGCGGGCCGCTCCAAGCAACAGCCTGGTGGACCAAACTCTCACAAGTCGAGCCTGGCCTCGGGCCGGGCTTGGGGAGTAGAACTCCCAGAACCCCATCAACCAGGTATCAACCAGGTATATATGACCGAACCTAACCAACCCTACCTAACCTAACCTATCTTTATAGGTTAGGTTAGGTAGCCGAAAAAGTTAGGTTAGGTTAGGTTAGGTAGGTTAGGTAGTCGAAAAACAATTAATTCATGAAAACTTGGCTTATTAGGCAAATCGGGCCTTGCATAGTAGGCTGAGAAGTGCGCTCTGGCTACTAGGTACGACATATATATATAATATATATATATATATATATATATATATATATGTCGTACCTAGTAGCCAGAACTCACTTTTTGGCCTACTATGCAAGGCCCGATTTGCCTAATAAGCCAAGTTTTCCGGAATTAATATATATTTTTTAATTTTTTATGTATGAAATGATAAAGCTACCCATTTCATTATGTATGAGGTCAATTTGTTTTTATTGGAGTTAAAATTAACGTAAATATATGACCGAACCTAACCAACCCTACCTAACCTAACCTAACCCATCTTTATAGGTTAGGTTGGGTTAGGTAGCCGAAAAAGTTAGGTTAGGTTAGGTTAGGTAGGTTAGGTAGTCGAAAAACAATTATTTCATGAAAACTTGGCTTATTAGGCAAATCGGGCCTTGCATAGTAGGCTGAGAAGTGCGTTCTGGCTACTAGGTACGACATATATATATATATATATATATATATTATATAATATATATATATATATAATATATATATATATACAGTATATATATATATATATATATATATATATATATATATATATATATATATATATATATATATATATATATATATATATATATATATATATATATATATATGTTTCATTGAATATGACCGCATATTCTGTATTTATTATTTTCTGGTTTAGGGCTTCTATCCCTCTAACTATTTTCTTAGCATCAGGGCTTAATTGAAATAGGAGTTCTCCAAAACTCATTTTCGTACTTTTAAGGTGAAGAAAAGAAGTGATTTACTATAGTGTATTACACTTATTTGTATAATTTGCACGACGTTTCGAACCTCCATGGTTCATTCTCAAGTGAACAGATCTTACAATACTAGTTGATTTTATACCCGCATTAGGTCAGGTGATAATACAATGAAGGTGAAAACATGGGGGGATACATAAGGGATAAACATAGGGGCTGCAGAAGGCTTATTGGCCCATACGAGGCATCTCCTATCTAAACACAAAGATTAATCCAGTGTAATTGGCCTGTTATGTTGGACATTGTCTTCTGTGTTGGCATCGATATGTTCTTGTCTTGTCTTACAGAATATGCGGTCATATTCAATGAAACATGTTTGAAAGAAAACCTGCTGCCAGTATATACCAATATATATATATATATATATATATATATATATATATATATATATATATATATATATATATATATATATACTGTATATATATACACACACACACACACACATATGTATAGATTCTATATAGACACTAGAGAAGATTCAGCAGTATGCCACCAGGCTCGCCACCATTTTCAGTATTCGTCATATCCAAGTCTGTTGTGTGATGCACATGTCTTCTTGCTTCACCACCCTGTAATGAAATATTGTTTGTTACTAATTGATTTCAATAATACATAAATTATTTTATTATATAATATTTAATTTATTAAGTAAAAACCCTTTCCATATTATAGAAAAAAAAACTAAAACATGAATCTTTATAAAACAATATTATATCCTGCATTATTCCAGCGCATTGTTAGAGATAGTAGCCACCTCTTATTTTGGTTTTCTTTCATTTTTAGTGCTCAGAAAATTAAATATATCTACATATTTAGTCAAAATCAGATACATTATTTTATCTTATTCGTAGCATAAATGTTCTCAAAGATTACTAAAAAAAGATTGAATTAGACTACAGCAAATTGGCAAACTTTACCTTGTATCTGTTTCCACCGAGTTTGTTCGGGGCGTTCTTCAACATATCAGCAATACTTGTCTCAACATCTCTTTCAGTTGCATTAGTGTGGGTGTTGATACAGGCTTCTGGAAATTTACAAGAATTAATTGATATATATAATTATAATTCACTTTGTCAGGAGACAAGAAGCCACAGAGTAATAATACATTGTTGGCGTTTATTGAGGTGTTCCCCTGTTCTCCAGTCTTCCTCCGTCCCCTCGTCCTTCCCACCATTCCCCATTCCACAGTCCTCTCGTCCTTCCCACTTCCTTGTCCCCACATCCTCCCCAATATTCCCACTTCCCCGTCCCATCGTCCTCCTTACCATTTTTCCCTCCCCTGTCCCTTCTTCCTCCCCCACCATCTCCCATTCACCTGTCCCTTTGTCCTCCCCAGCATTCTCCATTCCCCTGTCTCCACCATCCCCAACTCCCCAGTCCCCTCGTCCTTCCCACCATTACCCTCTCCTCTGTCCCCTCGTCTTCCCCACCATCCCCCCTCTCGTCCTCCCCACCATTCCAAACTACCTCATCCGATGCATTCCATAATGGTCTGATGCTTCCATCAGAAAATTGGGACCATCAAATGATCTGATGTTCCCATCAGAAAATTGGGAACATCAAATGATCTGATATTCCCATCACTGAAAAATAAGAACAGCTAAAAAATGAAATGAAAAAGTAAAAAAATAAACTATACTCATGAAATGAACAGTATGGTAAACAACACAGCTCAATTCCAATGCAATGTCCCACAAAATTATTAAATCGAAATGAAAATAAATTGAAATCTATGAAAATTCAAATTATCAATGCAATCGGAAATATTGAAATAATATCGCAACATAATATAGCGTGGGTTGCTCTTACGTGCAACAGACGGTGCTGTTTTTCAAAAAAGGCATGGTTTTACCTGTCACAAGTGTGGCATCTATACTTATACTCACGAAATGAACGGTATGGTAAACAACATAGCTCAATTGCAATACAATGCCACAATAACATTTAATAACAATAATACCAATTACATTTAAATATACTTTAAGATATAATCTAGAAGAAAATAAGGACATTAAATAAGGAAAATAAGGAAACGGTTCATGAACTTGATTTCAATAAAGGACCCTATGGGGAACTTTGAAAAACAGTTAATGAGTATAATTAGACAGACTTGTTGCTAGGCAGAGGAGTAAATAATGAGATATATGGCAAATTTTGCAAAATATACATATAGGTAAGATAATATATATATATAGGTAAGAACAAAGCAGTTGGCCCGTAGGGGAAAGGAGATACCCACAAGACTGGAATACAAGTCATTAACAAGCACACAAGTACTACACCACACAACAACCGCACTACTACCAGAACTAGACGAATCACTACCAAAACAACACACCCAAAATAGAAATGGAAATAACCAATCACAGGTCAGAGAACTACTGAGATTCTGTGACAAATTCTCGCTCAGTCAGCAGATAACAAAACGGACTAGGAACGAGAACACGCTGGACCTCATATTCACAAACAATGATGAGCTAATCAGAGACATTACTGTCTCAGACACTATGTACTAGGACCACAAGCTTATTGAAGTGCAAACTAACATCAATAACGGTAGTAGGCCCAAGAGAAACAACAAGCGAGAACCCTATTCAATAAATTCAATTTTAATAATAAAAGGATAGACTGGGAGAAAATAAACAGGGAACTTACAAACATTCACTGGGAAAATGTTCTAGGCAATAAAAATCCTACACAAGGAAAAGCAAAAACCACTGGATTGTATTGGACCTATTCGTACTAGTGAAGGTTCATATACTGAGGATGACAAAGAAATTAGTGAAATCCTAAAAAAGCAGTATGAGGACATGTTTAGCACTCCGATACAAAGCATGAAAGTGGAGGCTCCGGACAACTTCTTTATGGGTGATATCCAAACCCCTGTAAATATAACTGATATCAACACGAGTGTGACAGATTTTGAAAGAGAAATTCACAATATGCCTGTGAGGTATCTAGATCCCTCAGCTAGTTTTCCTAGTTTCTAGATTAGGCTTGTCACTCTAGAAACTGAAGCTTTCAAAATAACATATGCTTGTTGGGTGTTGAATAAAAGCTTATGTTATGGACTATCATTTGTGAGTAGTTAGAGGTCTGTGATTGCTCTGTAGAGAGAATTACAGAGATTTTCCTGTTTCTGTGAAATAGGATGTGAAGCACTTGACTAAAACCGTTAGAGGTGGGGGAAGAGTGGAGTGAACGTTGCCTTTCCCCCACATGGGAGACATCATGCCACTCTTTAGGCCTCACCCTCCTTGTGACGTCACAGGACGCCCAAGGCTGACGGAGAGAGGTGATTGGTTTAGGCATGTGTGCTCCAAGCCTAGTTTTGGCGCCAAGAGTTGTGATTGGGAGCGGCATGAGGGAGCCGTGCCGGCTTTGGGCTGATTGGTCTAGACAAAGTAGGGGAAGGTATGGGCATTTGAGTTTCCCTAGCGCGGGAAATCGTCAGTCTGAGCAGGGTAGCAGGTGGACTAGGACGTGTCTGGGTGGAGGGGGTGGAGTTTTCCCCCTCCACCCCGTTAATCGCGGACGTTACTGAGTTAACTAGCAGGGATGGCACCCCTGCTATCCCTGGTTGTGTCAAGGCCCAATTAGGTGAATTGGGGCCAAGGATTTATGGAAGAAACAGTAAAAAGCTAAAGAGACAGTTGACTGTGTTCACCCATGAGGCAGGCTGGCAGAGCCTCATGGTGTAACAGGTGGGTCGAGTATCCTGTCTAGTGGCAATGGACGATTGGTGTTGGGCAGTGTAAGTGTGTGTGATATTACAGGCCCATGTTGGACTTTGCATTCCGCCAGGCTGCGTCAGTGTGGGGACGCCGCCGGCCATTGTCACCCCAGTGTAGAGCAAGGTTCTGATTCCCCAGCCGTGTGGGTACTCCTGTGGGCGGCAGCCTGCCAGCCTGAGGCACCCATGTGCGCGCCCGCCCACGGCCACCCGTGGCCACCCACCCAGGCCACCCGCGCGGCCAAACCCCACCCCACCCCGCCCGCCAGCTCAGCCGGTGGGGTGCTATGACGTCATGCGCTACCCGTGGCCACCCCCAGGCCACCCAGCGGCTCAGCCCGCGCGCGGCGACCCACCCAGGTCACCCGCGCGGCCAAACCCCACCCCCCCCTCAGCTCGGGAGGGGCGCTGTGGGCCACGCGGTGGCCACATGCCTTGGCCACTTTCCCGGGACAGCCTAGGGCCACATCTTGTCTACGCATGTGGAGCAAGCAAGCTAAGTGTTGTCAGCTAGTGTGGTAGTGACTTGGGAAATGAGGAAATAATAAGGGAAAGAGGGTAGTAGAAATGAGTACTATTACAGTGTGATGCATACCGGTGGAAATTCTCGGTAAGAGTTGTCTCAGACCCTCGCCAGGCTAGAGAAGCAGCTGAGTGACAGCTGTCAGTAGGGCCAGGTGTTTGATAGTGGCGGTGCCTGGAGATAGATATTATACACGGGACCACACTGTATATATAGTAGACTGACTAGAGTATGTAACCGGTCAGTGTAGAGATTTACCATATAAGTGATCCAGCCTGTCGATTCTATATAATCGTTCAGACTGGATTAATGCCATAGAGTACCGTAAAATTATAATCATTAGAGGTAGATAGTTACATTTACTTGATGATATAATTTTCATTGATTATGTGAATGCCATTTCTATGTGTTCATTTGCATGTTTATTTACTGTGTTGTGTGGTGAGTCAGTAGATGTGATTGCTGACTGATTGCCTAATGATGTCTTTAGCATGTGGGGTATGTTGACGGCATCATTATGTTGCAGGTTTGTGCAGTGTTGTTATCAGTTTATATGATATTATTGCCCCAGGAACTGTGTTGAGGGTTTAAGGGACCTCTAAGATTATTCAGGGTGATTCACAGTACTTAATGAGAGCAGGCAATTGATGGGTTAATTGCCTTGCTGAGGTATGTGTGTGTTCACAGTAGTCCTTTGCAATCCAGTGCTAGAAAAAGAGGGGGCAGTAATATTAGTATACTTTTGTGTGTTGCACAACCTTGTGTCATTATTGTGTGGGCACAGTAATTAGCGAGTTGCAGTAGCCGCAACCATATGTGGGCAGTGCTTTTATGATGTTGCATGCCATTGTAGTGTGACCTATGTAACGCTGGGGTTACTTTGTTTCTTTAAGTTGTGTTGAGGACTTAAGGATTCAGTGAATTAATTAAGTAAGGGGTAATTAACTGGATAAGGGGTGGACACTTTGTATTGTGGAGTGAGTGAGGGCTGTTAAGAGAGAACAGTGTTGAGCTAGAGAGAGATACGTCTCGGGAGCAATTAATTGTCCGTGTGACAACTAATTGACCACTCTAGCTAATTATGTAATTAGCCTTCTCATCATGAATTCACGTAGTGGGAGAGGATCTGTCAGTATTTGTGTTAACGTAATATGCTCGAGACTACCTTTCTGGGGTATAGCAATTAGTGGCTCAGGTTAATTAGTGGAGTAATTAACATTGGAGAGCTCCAATGACTCGGTAAAGCGAGGTCATGGAGCTAGCATAAATCGTTGTATTAATCATATCCTGTCTGAGGACAGTGGATTAGTGGCACATCTTGTTAATTAGGGTAATTAACTCCTTTCCCGTGAATTCACAGTGTTTGATGAGACCTGCTTAGGCAGTGCGGAGTGAGACGTATTTGTGGATGATTAATTATCGGTCCTGGTGACAGTTAATTAATCGCTCAGAATTAATTAGGGTAATTAACACTCACTAGTAATTTGTTGACACAGACTGTTGAGAAGCTACCAAGTTAGGGTAGGCTTAGTTAACGTAACTCAATGGGGATGTAATTAGTGGTCCGTTTGACCTTAATTGAGAATTACTCACTGAATACTTGCAAGGAGTCAAGTGTGATGTAATATATGTTTGAGTTATTGTTAACAAGAGAGAGACAAGTGTTAAAGATTAACGTAGAGTATCATCATGTTGTTGTCTAGTGGGAGACAATTGTTTGTGATTACCGTAGTACTTTGTTGCTGACTGCTGCTATCAGTCAATTAACGTAATTAATCACTTAAGGCAATTTCTTTTGGTTGTCGTCTGGTGATGAGAGTAGAGTCATCTAGGGATTTGTGGAGCTGTGTCCCAGAATCCTGCCTTGCCTGTCTTTGTTACTGTTTACAACAGTGCAACTTCTTGTAGGGAGTTGCAAAGAGTGTTCACACTGGGTTGTGATAGGGGGGGGGTCACTGTTGAACTACCCTCCTAGTTACGTGGGTCTCTCCTGGGGGGGCGGGAGGACCCCTAAGTTTGTGATTATAGTAGCTGTCAGGGAAACCGAGACACTATTGATTGCCTGCTTGTGTCTTTGTCTACAGTGGATATCCTTCATTTGTTCAGTTAGTTCATGTTGTCAGCCCGAAGTGTCAGCAAGATGGAGCCTGCTGTCACTTCTCGAGGGGCTGTTGAATAGCTGTGTTGCAAATGCCACTTGATGTACAATAACGTAACCATTCGCTGTGGTGTAACTTAGTCTGTGATATTTTTCTTTGATTTGCAATATTGCGTCATCAGTGGGCACACCTGTGTTCAGGTTAGTTCAGTATGCAGACTCAAAGCAAGGGTTGCTATTTAGCTGTTTGTTATCGTGCCACTGGATTGACATTAACGTAACGTAAACTCGGTAATGTAGTAGTTAGTCTCTTGTTATTAATAAATTGTTATGTTATAGAAAACGGTCTTTGATGTCAACCCTTCAACCATATTATTCCACCATATTTCTGCATATTTTTAAATGTTGATGTGATCTTGATAAGGCGGCTGTTCTTGGGAATTCGAATTCCAATTCATAGCGCCACATCAAATATAAATATTTGATTGTGAGAACCCGTCGGTTACCCTTTATTAGTTTTAACGTCCTGTTTAACTAGGAGGCGCCAGCGGCCTATTGTGGACAGGTTTTCACCCTTGGTGGTGGAGGCCTGGCGGTTTGCTCCCGCTTTTCCTTTTTCTATTGGACTCATGCTTAACTGCCGTGAGCAGACTTTAAACTTGTAGTCCACCTCCTAAGGGAGGTAGGCGTAGAGAAAAATCTCACAACTGGCGCCCAACGTGGGGCTATGCAACTTGGGTTCGAGCCCATGAAGTGCAGTCTTATTGATTTTTAAAGTAACATAAGATATCATTGCAGAATATTGTGGAACAGTATTGTTGGAGGTATGTTTTGTGCACAGTTGTCACACTTTTTTTTTTTTTTTTTTTGAGATATATACAAGAGTTGTTACATTGTTGTACAGCCACTAGTACGCGTAGCGTTTCGGGCAGGTCCCTGGAATACGATCCCCGCCGCGAAGAATCGTTTTTTCATCCAAGTACACATTTTACTGTTGTGTTAAACAGAGGCTACAGTTAAGGAATTGCGCCCAGTAAATCCTCCCCGGCCAGGATACGAACCCATGACATAGCGCTCGCGGAGTGCCAGGCGAGTGTCTTACCACTACACCACAGAGACTGTCAGGGTACTTGGGTACACACACACCACACACACTGTATGAAAGAGGTATTTCATGGTAGATATGGGGAAATCTGTCTGGCTTTTTGTGGCTGCTAGCTAGTGGACATTGACACACTCATTGGTGAGGGGTGTCAGCTCAGCAGCAGGTGTCGTGGACACCAAGCCAGCGTGCAACAGTGGTTGCAAAGGTGCACTCAGGATCTGCCTGAGGTGCAAGACACCACCTACCTGAGGGTAGAAGAAGCTTCTAGAAGTGACCTCAAGTGTGAGAGGTCTTATTGGACGACACTGTAGTTGTCAAGGGTGTCATAGGAGTGTAGTCGTTATTACACAGATGGATCTTAATGGGAGGTCGCGCCGCCAGCTGAGGATCCGAGTAGACTTCTTTAGAAAAGGGGAGTAATTCATCTGTAGTTAGACAGGTGATGGAATTTCTTGCCAGAGTGGGGACTGTACAACCCCAGGAAGAATTCATGGTAGTCACTAGAGAGGTTGAGCAGAGGCTCCCGTTTGCAGAGGTGACAGCAAGGCCGAGTTCGAGCCTGATGGTGAGAGCGCAGCAAGTCAGTGCTGGCTCAAGTGCAGATTGCAAAGAGGCAATCTCACACAGGGAAGGGAAGCCAAACCCACCCTAGTGCATTTAACCCGGTGACAAGGTATGAAGGTAAAGATGCCTAGCTTGGCAGTTCTGAGAAAGACGATTCGATGGATGCATACATCGATCGCCTTTTGAAGAAAGGCTGCCAATGCCTGATGGCAAAGGTCATTTTGAGCTGGTGATTTTCCATGGTTCAGATACCCAGCAGCATAATGATCTTGTTCTTTAAGGATTGCCTTGGTAAAGGGTTATAGTAGATCTGCAGAGGGAATGCTGATCACATTCCAAGTTAGATCCAGGGAGAAATAGTCAAGAGAGTTTGACAGATGTCAAAAGTTTCGCTTGAGTCTTTGTTAGAGTAGCGAGACCTAGGAAAGCAAGGGAGGGACCCCAAGCTCAGTAGGGGAGCATAGGTACTGGTAGAAGAGGGGTTTTCTCCCAGATAGTTCAGTCGGTAGAGCAAGATCGGCTGGTGTTGGGCAGTTGGACAGTGAGTGTGATCCTGTCAACTTGTTGCTAGGTCAGGTGGAGGACTGACAGTAAGTCCTTTGTAGGCTGAGGGGAGTGTAGAAGTGCTTCACCGGTAAGGCCACACCAATGTGTTGCTCATGTGTCCAGTATGACACAGACCGAGGATGGAAATGGGAGGTTCAGTGATGGAAATGGTTGCAAGGTGTTGAACCGGCCAGGACCAGAGCTGGAGCCGAACATGTTGCCACTCCAAAGTCGGGCAGCACCACCAAGGTGATCCGGTAATAGTGCACAGAGACCCTCAGGCCAGGGATGTATAGGAAACAGAGTTTCACACTCCACACTTGTTTAGCTAGTACACCTGTTGGGCAGGTGTGTGCAGAAAAACTAGCTGGTGTTTTGAATGTATTTTCCTTGCAGGAAAATATATTCTTTAGTGGGAGGTTGTGTGAAGGATCTAGATCCCTCAGCTAGTTTTCCTAGTTTCTAGATTAGGCTTGTCACTCTAGAAACTGAAGCTTTCAAAATAACATATACTTGTTGGGTGTTGAATGAAAGCTTATGTTATGGACTATCATTTGTGAGTAGTTAGAGGTCTGTGATTGCTCTGTAGAGAGAATTACAGAGATTTTCCTGTTTCTGTGAAATAGGATGTGAAGCACTTGACTAAAACCGTTAGAGGTGGGGAAAGAGTGGAGTGAACGTTGCCTTCCCCCCCCCCCCCCCCACATGGGAGACATCACGCCACTCTTTAGGCCTCACCCTCCTTGTGACGTCACAGGACGCCCGAGGGTGACGGAGAGAGGTGATTGGTTTAGGCATGTGTGCTCCAAGCCTAGTTTTGGTGCCAAGAGTTGTGATTGGGAGCGGCATGAGGGATTCGTGCCGGCTTTGGGCTGATTGGTCTAGACAAAGTAGGGGAAGGTATGGGCATTTGAGTTTCCCTAGCGCGGGAAATCGTCAGTCTGAGCAGGGTAGCAGGTGGACTAGGACGTGTCTGGGTGGAGGGAGGGAGGGGAGTTTTCCCCCTCCATCCCGTTAATCGCGGACGTTACCAAGTTAACTAGCAGGGATGGCACCCCTGCTATCCCTGGTTGTGTCAAGGCCCAATTAGGTGAATTGGGGCCAAGGATTTACGGAAGAAACAGTAAAAAGCTAAAGAGACAGTTGACTGTGTTCACCCATGAGGCAGGCTGGCAGAGCCTCATGGTGTAACAGGTTGGTCGAGTATCCTGTCTAGTGGCAATGGACGATTGGTGTTGGGCAGTGTAAGTGTGTGTGATATTACAGGCCCATATTGGACTTTGCATTCCACCAGGCTGCGTCAGTTTGGGGACGCCGCCGGCCATTGTCACCCCAGTGCAGAGCAAGGTTGTGATTCCCCAGCCGTGTGGGTACTCCTGTGGGCGGCAGCTTGCCAGCCTGAGGCACCCATGTGCGCGCCCACCCGTGGCCACCCACCCAGGCCACCCGCGCGGCCAAACCCCACCCCACCCCGCCCGCCAGCTCAGCCGGTGGGGTGCTATGACGTCATGCGCTACCCGTGGCCACCCCCAGGCCACCCAGCTGCTCGGCCCGGCCCGGCCCGGGCCACCCAGCTGCTCGGCCCGGCCCGGCCCGGCTCGGCTCGCCCCGGCCCGGCCCGCGCACGGCCACCCACCCAGGTCACCTGCACGGCCAAACCCCACCCCCCCACCCCTCTCAGCTCGGGAGGGGCGCTGTCCCAGCAAACAATTTTAGGTTGCCACAACATATCTGGAAAGTATTTGAAAGTATTGGAAACGTTTGTTTTATCGTATCAGATACGATATTGTGTGTGGACTTAAATAGGTTTCCAAAACTTATAACCAAGACATATGTATCTAACACTAATTTGAGATGTTGTGGCAACTTTACACTCCTAACATGAGTCATTCATAATCCATTCATATACCAATATGAATCTCTTATGAAAGGTTTGAGCCAATAATCTGAACCCTTTTCACATCTTTGTGCTTAAAGTTAAATTTCTTGAAATTAAATTATATTTTATATTATTTTTATTATATTTTATATTATATTATTATTTTCAATTTAAATATTAAAACTAATTTAAGGGTAAAAAAAATCTAATAATTTATATTTCTTTTATTATTTACTAACAATTATAATTATTTACTAACGGAGAGAGGGGAGGCTGTACGGCGGAGAGTGGCGGCTGTGGCGGACAGTGGCGGCGGTGGCGGACAGTGGCGGCGGGCGGACAGTGGCGGCGGCGGGCGGACAGTGGCGGCGGGCGGACAGTGGCGGCGGTGGCGGATAGTGGCGGCAGGCGGACAGTGGCGGCGGTGGCGGATAGTGGCGGCGGGCGGACAGTGGCGGCGGGTGGACAGTGGCGGCGGTGGCGGATAGTGGCGGCTGTGGCGGATAGTGGCGGCTGTGGCGGATAGTGGCGGCGGGCGGACCGTGGCGGCTTTGGCGGCGGTGGTGGACAGTGGCGGCGGGCGGACAGTGGCGGCGGCGGGCGTACAGTGGCGGCGGCGGGCGGACAGTGGCGGCGGCGGGCGGACAGTGGCGGCGGCGGGCGGACAGTGGCGGCGGCGGGCGGACAGTGGTGGCGGCGGGCGGACAGTGGTGGCGGCGGGCGGACAGTGGAGGCGGCGGGCGGACAGTGGAGGCGGCGGGCGGACAGTGGTGGCGGCGGGCGGACAGTGGTGGCGGCGGGCGGACAGTGGTGGCGGCGGGCGGACAGTGGTGGCGGTGGCAGACAGTGGTGGCGGTGGCAGACAGTGGTGGCGGTGGCGGACAGTGGTGGCGGTGGCGGATAGTGGCAGCGGGCGGACAGTGGCGGCGGGCGGACAGTGGCGGCGGTGGCGAATAGTGGCGGCGGGCGGACAGTGGCGTCGGGCGGACAGTGGCGGCGGTGGCGGATAGTGGCGGCGGGCGGACAGTGGCGGCGGGCGGACAGTGGCGGCGGTGGCGGATAGTGGCGGCGGGCGGACAGGGCGGCGGCGGGCGGACAGTGGCGGCGGGAGGACAGTGGCGGCGGTGGCGGACAGTGGCGGCGGGCGGACAGTGGCGGCGGGCGGACAGTGGCGGCGGGCGGACAGTGGCGGCTGTGGCGGATAGTGGCGGCGGGCGGACCGTGGCGGCTTTGGCGGCGGTGGTGGACAGTGGCGGCGGGCGGACAGTGGAGGCGGCGGGCGGACAGTGGCGGCGGCGGGCGGACAGTGGCGGCGGCAGGCGGACAGTGGCGGCGGCGGGCGGACAGTAGAGGCGGCGGGCGGACAGTGGTGGCGGCGGGCGGACAATGGTGGCGGCGGGCGGACAGTGGTGGCGGCGGGCGGACAGTGGTGGCGGCTGGCGGACAGTGGTGGCGGCGGGCGGACAGTGGTGGCGGTGGCAGACAGTGGTGGCGGTGGCGGACAGTGGCGGACAGTGGCGGCGGTGGCGGACAGTGGCGGCGGTGGCGGACAGTGGCGGCGGTGGCGGACACTGGCGGCTGTGTCTGGCGGTGGTGCCGGCACTCGGATAGTAATCTTGGGCATAGCATTTTACCAAATCACCTCATTCTTTGGGGCACACGTGAGGCACACGTGAGGCGGTGGGGTGGTTCAAATAGCCTCGGCTATCACCTCATTATGTCCGGTCGTGATGGTCAAGTGGATTAAGGCGTCTTGTACATACCAGTTGCGTTGCTTCTGGGAGTATGGGTTCGAGTCACTTCTGGGGTGTGAGTTTTCAGTTGCATATTGTCCTGGGGACCATTCAGGCTTGTTCTCATTTGTGTTCCTCACGTGTGCCCCAAAGAATGAGGTGATTTGGTAAAATGCTATGCCCAAGATTACTATCCGAGTGCCGGCGGTGGGGTGGTTCAAATAGCCTCGGCTATCACCTCATTATGTCCGGTCGTGATGGTCAAGTGGATTAAGGCGTCTTGTACATACCAGTTGCGTTGCTTCTGGGAGTATGGGTTCGAGTCACTTCTGGGGTGTGAGTTTTCAGTTGCATATTGTCCTGGGGACCATTCAGGCTTGTTCTCATTTGTGTTCCTCACGTGTGCCCCAAAGAATGAGGTGATTTGGTAAAATGCTATGCCCAAGATTACTATCCGAGTGCCGGCGGTGGGGTGGTTCAAATAGCCTCGGCTATCACCTCATTATGTCCGGTCGTGATGGTCAAGTGGATTAAGGCGTCTTGTACATACCAGTTGCGTTGCTTCTGGGAGTATGGGTTCGAGTCACTTCTGGGGTGTGAGTTTTCAGTTGCATATTGTCCTGGGGACCATTCAGGCTTGTTCGCATATATATATATATATATATATATATATATATATATATATATATATATATATATATATATATATATATATATATATATACATATATATATATGCGAACAAGCCTGAATGGTCCCCAGGACTATATGCGAATGAAAACTCACACCCCAGAAGTGACTCGAACCCATACTCCCAGAAGCAACGCAACTGGTAACTACAGGGCGCCTTAATCCGCTTGACCATCACGGCCGTCAAAAGGAAGTGATAGCCGAGGCTATTTGAGCCACTTCCCCGACGGCAACTCGGATGGTAATCTTGGGCATAGCATTTCACCAAATCACCTCATTCTTTGGGGCACACGTGAGGAACACAAATGCGAACAAGCCTGAATGGTCCCCAGGACTATATGCGAATGAAAACTCACACCCCAGAAGTGACTCGAACCCATACTCCCAGAAGCAACGCAACTGGTAACTACAGGGCGCCTTAATCCGCTTGACCATCACGGCCGTCAAAAGGAAGTGATAGCCGAGGCTATTTGAGCCACTTCCCCGACGGCAACTCGGATGGTAATCTTGGGCATAGCATTTCACCAAATCACCTCATTCTTTGGGGCACACGTGAGGAACACAAATGCGAACAAGCCTGAATGGTCCCCAGGACTATATGCGAATGAAAACTCACACCCCAGAAGTGACTCGAACCCATACTCCCAGAAGCAACGCAACTGGTAACTACAGGGCGCCTTAATCCGCTTGACCATCACGGCCGTCAAAAGGAAGTGATAGCCGAGGCTATTTGAGCCACTTCCCCGACGGCAACTCGGATGGTAATCTTGGGCATAGCATTTCACCAAATCACCTCATTCTTTGGGGCACACGTGAGGAACACAAATGCGAACAAGCCTGAATGGTCCCCAGGACTATATGCGAATGAAAACTCACACCCCAGAAGTGACTCGAACCCATACTCCCAGCCTCGGCTATCACTTCCTTTTGACGGCCGTGATGGTCAAGCGGATTAAGGCGCCCTGTAGTTACCAGTTGCGTTGCTTCTGGGAGTATGGGTTCGAGTCACTTCTGGGGTGTGAGTTTTCATTCGCATATAGTCCTGGGGACCATTCAGGCTTGTTCGCATTTGTGTTCCTCACGTGTGCCCCAAAGAATGAGGTGATTTGGTGAAATGCTATGCCCAAGATTACCATCCGAGTTGCCGTCGGGGAAGTGGCTCAAATAGCCTCGGCTATCACTTCCTTTTGACGGCCGTGATGGTCAAGCGGATTAAGGCGCCCTGTAGTTACCAGTTGCGTTGCTTCTGGGAGTATGGGTTCGAGTCACTTCTGGGGTGTGAGTTTTCATTCGCATATAGTCCTGGGGACCATTCAGGGTTGTTCGCATTTGTGTTCCTCACGTGTGCCCCAAAGAATGAGGTGATTTGGTGAAATGCTATGCCCAAGATTACCATCCGAGTTGCCGTCGGGGAAGTGGCTCAAATAGCCTCGGCTATCACTTCCTTTTGACGGCCGTGATGGTCAAGCGGATTAAGGCGCCCTGTAGTTACCAGTTGCGTTGCTTCTGGGAGTATGGGTTCGAGTCACTTCTGGGGTGTGAGTTTTCATTCGCATATAGTCCTGGGGACCATTCAGGCTTGTTCGCATTTGTGTTCCTCACGTGTGCCCCAAAGAATGAGGTGATTTGGTGAAATGCTATGCCCAAGATTACCATCCGAGTTGCCGTCGGGGAAGTGGCTCAAATAGCCTCGGCTATCACTTCCTTTTGACGGCCGTGATGGTCAAGCGGATTAAGGCGCCCTGTAGTTACCAGTTGCGTTGCTTCTGGGAGTATGGGTTCGAGTCACTTCTGGGGTGTGAGTTTTCATTCATATATATATATATATATATATATATATATATATATATATATATATTATTTGGGAATTTCATTGCGAGTCCATTGATACCAAAATTAACGCTGTAGGACAAGTGTGGAAGTGATAACAATCCTAAGAGTAAAAACATTTTGTTGCTGTTGGGCGCTCACGGCCCGTCATCTACGTAGTTATTTATTTGGTGCTGGTATCCATATACATTTCGTGACCGTTTTTACTGATGTTCTTCTAGAGAATTTTATTGCGAACACATTGGTATCAAAATGAAATACGTAGCCCGAGAACTAAGGTCAGGAGAGTAAAAAGAGTATACACATTTTTGTTTTGACGCTTAAGGTTATTGTGAGTACTCATCGCCTGCCTAGAAACTGGAACCCATTGATAATGTGACGATTTATACTGAATTTTGTAAATATATCATCAAGTTTGTAACCAGCTTAGCTAAATGTAGTGTGGGTTCAGTCCCTAAGCCCATATATGTGCCTCTGTAACCATTTAAGTTACAGGGCAAAAACATAAGAACAAAGGTAACTGCAGAAGGCCTATTGGCCCATACCAGGCAGCTCCTATCTATACCACCCAATCCTACTAATATACATGTCTAACCCGCGCTTGAAACAATCGAGGCAGCTCACCTCCACTACTATGAAGTTCGAAAAATAATTCCTCCACCACTATGAAGTTGAAAAAAAAGAATATCTGAAGTTCGTATAGCAGGTTAAGCAAATCCTTAAGGTTTTTTTCAGTTATATCGAACAAAGGTTAGGGAAAGGATAGGTCCATTAAAGACCGAGACAGATCATATATTGGATTTTCGATTTTTGATATTTTGATATTTTTTTTATATTCGATTTTTGTATCATCGGCAAATTTGCAAATGCGGCTACTCAAACCTTAATCTAAAATATTGATATTTATTATAAACAACAGAGGTCCCTGTCCAGAGGCTTGAGGCACTCCGTTTACAACATTTTTCCACTCTTATAACCACCCAAGCCCACTCATATACATGTCGAACCCACGTTTGAAACAATCAATGGACTCCACCACGTTTGGCGGTAATTTGTTCCACAAATCAACAACCCTGTTACCGAACTAGTATTTTCCCAGGTCTTTCCTAAATCTAAACTTATGCAATTTATACCCATTATTTCGTCTGGTGCTGATACTTTTAATATCCCATTTGTTATGTCCATTCATCAACTTGTAAACCTCTATCATGTCACACCTAACTCTTCGCCTTTTCAGTGAATACAATTGGGGAATTAACTGTCATTCTATGCTGGATACGTTCAAGTGAATTTGTATCAATTCTATAGTACTGCGACCAAAACTGAACTGCATAATCAAAATGTGGCCTAACCAGAACAACAAATTGATTGATTGATAAGAATTAAGCCACCCAAGAGACGGCACGGGAATGAATAGCTTTAAAGAGCAAGATATAGCTGAAGAACAAAACCAGGTGTCTTGTTATTAACCCTTCGATTAATAAATCCTAGTGTACTATTTGCCTTATTACGAACATTCATGCATTGATCTTTTGGTTTTAAATTCTTACTAATCATAACTCCAAGTTCCCTTTCGAAATACCCGACTTTGCAATCACAACACCATCTATCTCGTATCTTGTAACTCTATCATATCATTACCTAACCTCAAAACTTTACATTTATCAGCATTGAACTGCATCTGTCAACCTTTTGCCCATTTCAAAACTGTATTTAGATCAACTTGAAGAGATAGTGAGTCTTCTTCTGTGTTATTTCCCTACCGATTTTTGTATCATCGGCAAATTTGCAAATGTTGTTACTCAAACCTGAATCTAAATCATTTATATATACAGTATTATAAACAACAGAGATCCCAGGACAGAGCCTTGAGGTACTCAACCTACAACATTTTCCAACTCTGACTTAACCCCATTTATACTAACTCTGTTGAGTGTTGACCATTTATACATCAACTCTGTTGATGTGAGCACTTAATTGGCGGTCAGTGGTGGAGCTTAATTCTTAAAAAGCAATATATACTATCAATCGTGATTTAGTTTAGTATGCGGTTTAAAAAAAAGAGCATATCAATGTTATATCACAGAAAGCGAATTTATCATAAACTCATGTATTTGTCTTATATGAAACCACATTGGTTTCATTTTGGATACAAATGTCCATGGAGATTCAGAATGGAAATTAATTATAGTTGAACCTACAGAGAGGAGTTTAAGAATCTGTGGTGAGAGTGATGGACAGAGCCTTCACAATTATACTTCAGAGAATGTAAACATCTAAGAGTCATTAGAAATATGTGTAGAATAATAAACCCTACATTGTTTGAGTTAGGGAAAACACCATTTGTCATATAGATACTAGCTGTTCTTAAAGATTCACCCATTTTGCACCAGCAAGATAACATATAAGATTTTAAGGGTTTACGAATGTTAATCTTCTTCTTTGATTAACTGTGCACTTGAGACATAGTTAATAAGAACACGCCAATATAAGACAACAAAACGTTTTCAGATTCTTTCATACCACTTTCCAGCAACTTTTATAATTTATATAAATTATTTTAGGGAATAATACATAAATTATATATTTAAACATGATATTAGTGTTTAGTGGAATGCATAAGGAGTCAAATTGTGTTAAAAAGAGCGATTTCTAGAAAATTTGGAAAACTACTTTTTTCTGATCATATTATAACTAAATGGATTTTAAAGATTTCACTCAGCCAATATATATCATTCACAATTTATTAATGAATTTTACAAAAAACACCATAAATTTTAAATTTAAACATGTAAAAACTATTTGTAATACATTAGGAACAAAACAGTTGTAGAAAAACAATTTAATATAAAACCTTTGTGTTTGGATTTTTTGATTAAAAGTTTCTCAAAGGCTCTCCTGCACCATTCTCAATGCAAATCATTCCCACACTTATGGGAAGGGATAGACGAACGTTTTCTAGATGATTTGTGTTTGCTGGGTTAGGAGGTGGACCTCAAGTTTAAAGAACTGCACATGGTAGATAAGCATGAGTCCAATAGAAAAAGGAAAAGTGGGAGCAAACCGCCAGGCTTCCACCACTAGGGTGAAAACCTGTCCACATAGGCCGCTGGTTCCTCCTAGTTAAACAGGACGTTAAAACCAATAAAGGGTAACTGACGGGTTCTCACAATCAAATATTTATATTTGATACTATGAATTGGAATTCGAATTCCCAAGAACAGCCGTCATTTAAAAAGATCACGTCAACATCAATCGTATAAAGCAGAACATGGGTGGAAAAGAATGATTGAAGGGTTGACATCAAAGACTGTTTTCTATAAAATAAATAATTTATTAATAACAAGAGACTAAACTACTACAACATTGAGTTTACATTACGTTAATGTCCATGCAGTGGCACTATAACCAACAGCTAAAATGGCAATGACTCCAACCATTGCTGTGCAGCTGCATACTGACCTAACCTGAACACACGTGTGCCCACTGACGACGCAATATTGCAAACTAAAAATATTCACAAGCCTAAGTTACACCACAGTGAGCGATTTGTTACATTATTGTCTATCCAGTGGCACTTGCAACACAGCTATTCAAAAGCCCCACGCACTGCAGGCTGATTACATGAACTAACTGAACAATGATGCCCACTTATGACACAAGCTTGCAATCAATATTGTCACAGCTTCACGGTGAACAGATACTATAGTCACAATCTTACGTGTCCTCCAACCCTACAATCGAGATACCCACGTAACTAGGCGGGTAGTCCAACAGTGATTCCCCCTATCACAACCTAATGTGAACACTCTTTGCAACTCCCTGCAAGAAGTTGCACTGTAAATAGTAAACAAAGCCAGGCAAGAGTGGATTCTGAGACACTACTCCAGTAATGCCCAAGTTACTTTACTCTCATCACCAGATGCTAAAACAAAAGAAATTGCCTTAATCACACAAAACTGATTATGTGATTAATTACGTTAATTGACTGATCACAGCAGTCAGCAACAAAGTACTTCTACGTTAATCACAAACACTTGTCTCCCTTAGACAACAACATGATGGCAATCTACGTTAATCATTAACACTTGTCTCTCTTAACACAAGTCATCTTGTTATCAACAACTCAAAGTCTCTCTTACATTACATCACACTTGACTCCTTGCAAGTATTCAGTGAGTAATTCCTAATCATTGTCAAACGGACAACTAATTAAATCCCCATCGAGTTACGTTAACTAAGCCTACCACTAACTTGGTAGCTTCTCAGCAGTCTATGTCAAAATTTACTTTAATAAGTGTTAATTACCCTAATTAACCCCAAGCAATTAATTAACTGTCACCAGGACCGATAATTAATCATACATAAATACATCTCACTCTGCACTGCCTAAGCAGGTCTCATCAAACACTGTGAATTCATGGGCGAGGAGTTAATTACTCCACTAATTAATAAGTGTGTGCACCTTAATCCACTGTCATCAGACAGGATATGATTAATATAACGAGTTATGCTAACTCCATGACCTCGCTTTACCGAGTCATCTGAGTCATCAAGACCCCCTGACGTTAATTATTCCACTAATTAACATGAGACACTAATTGCTATACCACAGAAAGGTAATTAGTCTCGAGCAAATAATGTTAACACAAATACTGACAGACTCTGACAGTTCCTCTCCCACTATGTGAATTCACGATGAGAATGCTAATTACATAATTAGTTAGAGTGGTCAATTAGTTGTCACAGGGACAATTAATTGCAACAGAAACGTATCTCAATAAACTCAGCACTGGTTCCCTTAACAGCTCTTACACTCATCAAGTAATGTGCAACCCCTTATAAAGTTAATTCCCATTAATTAACTCACTGAATCCTTAAGTCCTCAACACAACTTAAAGAATACAAAATACCCCAGGTTACATAGGACACACTTACAGTGGCATAACAAAATAAATACACAGGCCACATACGGTTGCAGCTTCTGCAACACGGTAATTACTGTACCCACACAGTAATGACACACGGTTTGGCAACAACAAAAGTATACCTACATTACTACCCCTCTAATCTTGCAACAGTTACAAGGGACTACTGTGCGCAATCACTACTACTTCAGCAAAACAATTTACGTTAATATAAAACACCGTTGCTACGTGGACAGCTGGCACTAATTCTTATAATTAGGCAATAACTAATCAATTGCTTGCTCGCATTAAGTACTGTGAATTCCCCTGAATAATCAAAGGGACCTCCTTAAATCCTCAACAGCTCCTAGGGCAGTAATATAACGCATACCTGGAAAAACGCTGCCCAAACCTACAACATAATGATGCCGTCAGCATACCCCACATGCTAATGACATCATTAGGCAATCATTCAGCAATCACATTTATTGACTCACCACACAACACCGTATATATATACATGCAAATGAAAACACATGGAAATGGCATTCTCTTAATCAATGAAAATTATATCACTAGATAAATTATACATAATTATACAGACCTCAGGGAATAAACTGACAACCCTACAACACTGGCCTCCCTACCTCTGCAATGATATAATTAACATGCAGCAACTGGCATTAATCTAGACTCTGAACGATTGTATAGAATCGACAGAACTGGATCACTTACATGGTAAATCTCTACACTGAGCGGCTACATACTCGAGTCGGTCTACACACAACATATATATATATATATACATCTACATGTGGTACTGTGTATAACATCCATCTCCAGGTGCATCACAGTCACCTGGACGTCAGTACAGACAGCGGTCTCTCAGCTGCTTCCCTCGCCTGGCAGGCGCTATGGGACAACACAGCTGTTACTGGAATTAACAACAGTCCTGAGACACTGTGACAATAATATGTGTACTCACGATTTCCACTCTCATTACATTTATTTTCCCGGTCACTGGCTGAAGAACACCTAGCTCGCTCCACATGTGTCGACTAGGTGTGGCCCTAGGTTGTCAAGGGCAGGTGGCCAAGCGTGGCCCAAGGGGGTGGCCAAGGCATGTGGCCACCGCATGACCCTAAGGGGTGGCCACGAAGTAGCACGGGGCGTCATAGCACCCACCCGGGATGAGGTGGCACGCGGGATGGCCAGGGTGGCCTACAGGCGGGTGGCCATCACTGTGTCTGGCCACTGACCGGCGCGCACATGGGGGTGCCTCAGGCTGGCTGGGTGGCGGCCACAGCCATACACAATGTGGATGGGAGAGCACCCACACCCCCATCATACCAGAGCATGCCTCGCTCTTACACCGGGTGTGATAATGGCCGGCATCACCACATGGCGGACACAGCAAAGTGGAATTCAAAGTCCACCAGGGGCCTGTAATATCACCACAATTACACTAGGAGGCCCTGCTTTTATTCCACCAATTGTCCATTAACATAGGCAGGATACTCGAAACTGATGTGAGGAACCATCTGATACACCATGAGGCCTGCCAGCTGCCTCATGGGTGAACACTGTCTCTTAGATTTTCACTGCACTTTCCATACTCCTTGGCCCCATTTCACGCAAATTGGGCCTCGACACAACCCATGAGAGCAGGAGTACCATGCACGATGAGTAATAAGGATGACACAGCAATTATCGGTGGTGGAGGTGGCAGACGCCACCCCCACCTGGGGACACCTTCTCAGCTCGCCACCCAGCTCAGACTGAAGATTTTGGCAGGCATAGGCAAACTCAAATGCTCGTGACCCCCCTACCTTGTCTTGACCAATCAGCACAAAGCCAGCACAACCCCTTGTGCCGCTTCCAATTACAGCCGTTCACACTTAAAACTCGCCATGAGGCTGAGGTGCCTAGACGAATCACAGACGCCCTTACCATGAGGCGTCCCATGACGTCACAAGGAGGGGGGGGAGGCCTAGGACAGTGGCGCCATACCTCACATGGTGGGGAAAGCGACATTCACCTCTCTGTCTCCCCACTTTGAAAACTGTTGGCTAGTCAAGTACCCTCTCATACCACACTCACTCTCTCTCTCCTATCCCATTTCACAGAAACAGGATAAATTCTGTAACTCTCTCTACAGAGCAGTCACAGACCTCTGGCTAGTCTTAAACAATGGTCCATAGCATAAGTTTTCATCCAATACCACACAAGTGCATGTAGTTTGAAAACTGCGTGTCTAGAGTCCTAAAGGGACTCTAGGCTAATCTAGAAAACTAGAAAAACTAGCTGAGGGAATTTTCATTCCCTCACACTACCTCCCACTAAAGAATATATTTTCCTACAAGGAAAATAAATTCAAAACACCAACTAGCTTTTCTGCACACACCTGCTCTACAGGTGTACTAGCTAAATAAGTGTTGGAGTGTGAAACTCTGTTTTCTATACATCTCTGGCCTGAGGGTCTCTGTGCACTACCACCGGGTCACCCTTTTTGGTGCTGCCTGACCTTAGAGTGGCAATGTGTTTGGCTCTAGCTCTGGTCCTGGCCGGTTCAACACCTTGCAACCATTTCCTTCACTGAACCTCCCATTTCCGTCCTCGGTCTGTGTCATACTGGACACATGTGCAACACACTGGTGCAACATTACTGGTGTGACCTGGCCTTACCGGTGAAGCACTTCTTAACTCCCCTCAGCCTATAAAGAACTTACTGTCAGTTTTCCACCTGACATTGCAACAAGTTGACAGGATCAGTCTCCCTGTCCAACTGTCAAACACAAGCCGGTCTTGCTCTGCCGACTGAACTATCTGGGAGAAAATCTCTTCTACAAGTACCTACTCTCACCCTACTGAGCCTGGGGTCTCTCCCTTGCATTTCCTAGGTCTCGCCACTCTACCGAAGACTCGAACGAAACCATTAACATCTGTCAAACTACCGTGTCCGTTTTTACCTGGACATAACCTGATCCGTTGGAATGTGATCAGCATTCCCTCTGCAGATCTACTAAAACCCTTTACCAAGGCAATCCTTAAAGAACAAAATCATTATGCTGCTGGGTATCTGAACCATGGAAAATCACCAGCTCAAAATGACCTTTGCCATCAGGCATTGGCAGCCTTTCTTCAAAAGGCGATCGATGTATGCATCCATCGAATCGACTTTCTCAATGCTGCCAAGCTAGGCATCTTTACCTTCATACCTTGTCACCGGGCTAAGTGCAATCGGGTGGGTTTGGCTTCCCTTCCCTGTGTGAGATTGCCCCCTTGCAATCTGCACCTGAGCCAGCACTGACTTGCTGCACTCTCACCATCAGGCTCGAACTCGGCCTTGCTGTCACCTCTGAAAACGGGAGCCTCTGCTCAACCTCTCATGTGACTACAGTGAATTCTTCCTGGGGTTGTACAGTCCCCATTCTGGCAAGAAATTCCATCACCTGTCTAACTATCGATGAATTACTCCCTTTTCTAAAGAAGTCAACTCGGATCCTCAGCTGGAGGCGCGACCTCCCATTAAGATCCAAAGGTGTATTAACAACTACACTCCCATGACACTCTTGACAACTGCATCGTCGTCCAGTGAGACCTCTCATGCTTGAGGTCACTTCTGAAAGTTTTGTCTACCCTCAGGTAGGTGGTGTCTTGCACCTCAGGCAGATCCTGAGTGCACCTTTGCAACCACTGTTGCACGCTGGCTTGGTGTCCTCGACACCTGCTGCTGCCACCCCTCATCCACGAGAGTGTCAATGTCCACTGGCTAGTAGCCGTGGAAAGCCAGACAAATTTCCCTATATCTACCATATGACATACCTCTTTCATACAGTGTGTGTGTACCTAAGTGTGACAACCGTGCACAAAACATACCTCCAACAATACTGTTCCACAATGTTCTGCAATGATAACTTTTACGTTACTTCAAAATCAATGAGACTGAACTTCATGGGCTCGAACCCAAGTTGCATAGCCCCACATTGGGCGCCAGATGTGAGATTTTGTTCTACGTCTACCTCCCTTAGGAGGTGGACCTCAAGTTTAAAGAACTGCACATGGCAGATAAGCATGAGTCCAATAGAAAAAGGAAAAGCGGGAGCAAACCGCCAGGCTTCCACCACTAGGGTGAAAACCTGGCCACATAGGCCGCTGGATCCTCCTAGTTAAACAGGGCGTTAAAACCAATAAAGGGTAACTGACGGGTTCTCACAATCAAATATTTATATTTGATGCTATGAATTGGAATTCGAATTCCCAAGAACAGCCGTCATTTAAAAAGATCACGTCAACATCAATCGTATAAAGCAGAACATGGGTGGAAAAGAATGGTTGAAGGGTTGACATCAAAGACCGTTTTCTATAAAATAAATAATTTATTAATAACAAGAGACTAAACTACTACAACATTGAGTTTACATTACGTTAATGTCCATGCAGTGGCACTATAACCAACAGCTAAAATGGCAATGACTCCAACCATTGCTGTGCAGCTGCATACTGACCTAACCTGAACACACTGTGCCCACTGACGACGCAATATTGCAAACTAAAAATATTCACAAGCCTAAGTTACACCACAGTGAGTGATTTGTTACATTATTGTCTATCCAGTGGCACTTGCAACACAGCTATTCAACAGCCCCTCGCACTGCAGGCTGATTACATGAACTAACTGAACAATGATGCCCACTGATGACATAAGCTTGCAATCAATATTGTCACAGCTTCACGGTGAACAGATACTATAGTCACAATCTTACGTGTCCTCCAACCCTACAATCGAGATACCCACGTAACTAGGCGGGTAGTCCAACAGTGATTCCCCCTATCACAACCTAATGTGAACACTCTTTGCAACTCCCTGCAAGAAGTTGCACTGTAAATAGTAAACAAGCCAGGCAAGAGTGGATTCTGAGACACTACTCCAGTAATCCCCAAGTTAATTTACTCTCATCACCAGGTGTTAAAACAAAAGAAATTGCCTTAACCAATTACAAAATTGGTTATGTGATTAATTACGTTAATTGACTGATCACAGCAATCATCAACAAAGTACTTCTACGTTAATCATAAACACTTGTCTCCCTTAGACAATAACATGATGGTAATATACGTTAATCATTAACACTTGTCTCTCTTAACACAAGTCATCTTGTTATCAACAACTCAAAGTCTCTCTTACATTACATCACACTTGACTCCTTGCAAGTATTCAGTGAGTAATTCCTAATTAATGTCAAACGGACAACTATTTAAATCCCCATCGAGTTATGCTATTTAAGCCTACCGCTAACTTGGTAGCTTCTCAACAGTCTATGTCAAAATTTACCTTAATGAGTGTTAATTGCCCTAATTAACCCCGAGCAATTAATTAACTGTCACCAGGACCGATAATTAATCATCCATAAATACGTCTCACTCTGCACTGCCTAAGCAGGTCTCATCAAACACTGTGAATTCACGAGCGAGGAGTTAATTACTCCACTAATTATCAAGAGTGCACCTTAATCCACTGTCATCAGACAGGATATGATTAATATAACGAGTTATGCTAGCTCCATGACCTCGCTTTACCGAGTCATCTCAGTCATCAAGACCCCTGACGTTAATTATTCCACTAATTAACATGAGCCACTAATTGCTATACCCCAGAAAGGTAATTAGTCTCGAGCAAGTTACATTAACACAAATACTGACATACTCTGACAGTTCCTCTCCCACTATGTGAATTCATGATGAGAATGCTAATTACATAATTAGTTAGAGTGGTCAATTAGTTGTCACAGGGACAATTAATTGCAACAGAAACGTATCTCAATAAACTCAGCACTGGTTCCCTTAACAGCTCTTACACTCATCAAGTAATGTGCAACCCCTTATAAAGTTAATTCCCATTAATTAACTCACTGAATCCTTAAGTCCTCAACACAACTTAAAGAATACAAAATACCCCAGGTTACATAGGACACACTTACAGTGGCATAACAAAATAAATACACAGGCCACATACGGTTGCAGCTTCTGCAACACGGTAATTACTGTACCCACACAGTAATGACACACGGTTTGGCAACAACAAAAGTATACCTACATTACTACCCCTCTAATCTTGCAACAGTTACAAGGGACTACTGTGCGCAATCACTACTACTTCAGCAAAACAATTTACGTTAATATAAAACACCGTTGCTACGTGGACAGCTGGCACTAATTCTTATAATTAGGCAATAACTAATCAATTGCTTGCTCGCATTAAGTACTGTGAATTCCCCTGAATAATCAAAGGGACCTCCTTAAATCCTCAACAGCTCCTAGGGCAGTAATATAACGCATACCTGGAAAAACGCTGCCCAAACCTACAACATAATGATGCCGTCAGCATACCCCACATGCTAATGACATCATTAGGCAATCATTCAGCAATCACATTTATTGACTCACCACACAACACCGTATATATATACATGCAAATGAAAACACATGGAAATGGCATTCTCTTAATCAATGAAAATTATATCACTAGATAAATTATACATAATTATACAGACCTCAGGGAATAAACTGACAACCCTACAACACTGGCCTCCCTACCTCTGCAATGATATAATTAACATGCAGCAACTGGCATTAATCTAGACTCTGAACGATTGTATAGAATCGACAGAACTGGATCACTTACATGGTAAATCTCTACACTGAGCGGCTACATACTCGAGTCAGTCTACACACAACATATATATATATATATATACATCTACATGTGGTACTGTGTATAACATCCATCTCCAGGTGCATCACAAACAGTCACCTGGACGTCAGTACAGACAGCGGTCTCTCAGCTGCTTCCCTCGCCTGGCAGGTGCTATGGGACAACACAGCTGTAACTGGAATTAACAACAGTCCTGAGACACTGTGACAATAATATGTGTACTCACGATTTCCACTCTCATTACATTCATTTCCCTGGTCACTACCTCACTGGCTGAAGAACACCTAGCTCGCTCCACATGCGTCGACTAGGTGTGGCCCTAGGTTGTCCAGGGCAGGTGACCAAGCATGGCCCAAGGGGGTGGCCACCGCATGACCCTAAGGGTCACGCCACGGAGTAGCGCGGGGTGTCACAGCGCCCACCTGGGATGAGGTGGCCAGGGTGGCCCACAGGCGGGTGGCCATCACTGTGTTTGGCCACTGAGCGGCGCGCACATGGGGTTGCCTCAGGCTGGCTGGCTGGTGGCCACAGCCATACACAACATGGATATAAGAGCACCCACACCCCCATCATACCAGAGCATGCCTCGCTCTTACACCGGGTGTGATAATGGCCGGCGTCACCACATGGCGGACACAGCAAGGTGGAATTCAAAGTCCAACAAGGGCCTGTAATATCACCACAATTACACTAGGAGGCCCTGTCCTTATTCCACCAATTGTCTGTTAACATAGACAGAATACTCGAAACTGATGTGAGGAACCATCTGATACACCATGAGGCCTGCTAGCTGCCTCATGGGTGAACACTGTCTCTTAGATTTGCACTGTTCCTTCCGTACTCCTTGGCCCCATTTCACGCAAATTGGGCCTCGACACAACCCATGAGAGCAGGAGTACCATGCACGATGAGTAACAAGGAAGACAGCGATTAACGGTGGAGGAGGTGGCAGACGCCACCCCCACCTGGGGACACCTTCTCAGCTCGCCGCCCAGCTCAGACTGAAGATTTTGGCAGGCATAGGCAAACTCAGATGCCCTTCTCCCCCCTACCTTGTCTTGACCAATCAGCACAAAGTCGGCACAACCCCTCGTGCCGCTTCCAATTACAGCCGTTTGCGCCTAAAACTCACCACGAGGCTGAGGTGCCTAAACGAATCACAGACGCCCTTACCATGAGGCGTCCCGTGACGTCACAAGGAGGGGCAGGCCTAGGACAGTGGCGACATACCTCACATGGTGGGGGAGGCGACATTCAACCCTCTGTCTCCCCACCTCGAAAACTGTTGGCTAGTCAAGTACCCTCTCATACCACACTCACTCTCTCTCTCCTATCCCATTTCACAGAAACAGGATAAATTCTGTAACTCTCTACAGAGCAGTCACAGACCTCTGGCTAGTCTTAAACGATGGTCCTTAGCATAAGTTTTCATCCAACACCACACAAGTGTATGTAGTTTGAGAACTTCCTGTCTAGAGTCCTAAAGGGACTCTAGCCTAATCTAGAAAACTAGAAAAACTAGCTGATGGAATTTTCATTCCCTCACAGAATTAACCCTAGCCCATTTACCAGCTGCCTTTAATATAGAGAAGGTGCTATGTAAACATACATTACCTAATAATAAATTACAGTATAAAGTGAGGTACGAAGACTACGACTCTTCATTTGATCAGTGGATTGATGCTGATGATTTGTTGAAGATATGAAGAAGCCATTAGTATACAAGTACAGAGGATTGGTGACCTTGCTGAGCGAACTTAATTCCTCAGCCAGGAAAAAATTGATTGTTCAGTTTAAAAACCACATATTCATTGCTTGTCAGAGATTTTCACAAATTTTCTGAAAACTAGGCTTCCGGTTAAAAAGAAAGTTATAGTCAAATTGAAGAAATACAGAGACACCTTGCATTCACTGGCTTGCAAGAAACCCTCAATTTCCATCGATGAGGGACCTGCTAAAGTAGCAGTAGTAAAAAACGCAGAAGTAGCTCCAACACCTGTCCCGCCAGCAACTACTCCAGTAGCACCAGTTTCAGTACGAGTTAATCTTTCAATAGTACATTTGGTACATTTAAAATTGAAAGCTAAAGATCATGATTATGCTACTTCGCTGTTGAATTATTTTGATGAAAGCAAGATGGTGCAGTGGGACGTCAATGGGAATCTGCAAATGCCAGTGACTGGACTAAACATAATTGATGATATTTTAACTAAAATGACGATTCACCGCTCTGTATTCCCACGAGAAAAATTACCTCTGGTTAAATTATTCATCTCTTTAACCTCAACTCCACGAGAAATGTTTAGGAATACAGAATCTCGTAAACAAGTATTTAATGATGACTCGGTACTAAGAAGAAAACGCTGATGAATGTAAAACGTATGCTCCTACTACAGCTGCTGGAGAAACTAAACGCCCTAAAGTTGGTGGAGGAGCAATATGGCTAGCCTATTAAAGGTGAGTATAAATAGACGTGCTGTTTTGTTTTTTAGTTTATTCATTCATAGTCCAGCAATGGATTCCCACGTTATTTACGCTACTGGTTTTTCTAAGACAGTTTTATTTCCTAATAATGTACCTAGTGCTTTTGAAAACAGACTGTATAATCAACTTGTGTTGGATTCTAGACGTTCTTACGAGATGTGTCTCCAGAATATATTATTGCCTTCGTCATATTACATAATAAGATCGGATGATCTGGAAAGTTATATCCGCGTAAGAATTATGTACCTAGATGCTAAAGGAATTAGTTACAAACATTCTAAATTTCTACCGAAAACTAATATTTTAGCTGGTGGCATAAGGAAATTATATATGCCATCAATAATGAAATTACCCATATATTTTCACAGAACGATTTGAGTTTTGTGTCGGATGTCTATAAAACTCATTTCCCAAGATATGCAGATGCATATATTTAATATGGTTCTATTTCCAATCGGGTAAAGTTCAATACTGCGAGCAGCGATGAGGATGTATTGTATTATGACGATAATCGAGCAATATGCAGGATTTCCCTATCTTTTGGGGCGAGCATCGGCAAGGTTTTGGGGACTGATCAGCATAAAAATTATGATATATACGTACACAAGAATTATTTGGATGAAACACCCATATCCGACACGTGTCCCTACCCTCCACAACCCAGGGGCATGATGGGTTACTTGTGTGTTTATTGCGATAAAATTGCACCCACGATGTACGGGAATTTATTAGTGAATATATTGGACGTAGTGTCTTTGCAGGGCGGTGAAAGCACGAATAGGAAACTATATAAACCTCTAAATACAAGTGCACTGGATAGTATAAGTATTGCAGTAACAGATCCTAATGGGACCCCTATTTATTTTGATAAACGAGGAAGCACAAGAGCTGTTTTACATATACGACCCCGAATTGGGTCTATATAATAAGGACATTACAGTTCCAAGCCTCATTACTCATCTGCAAGCTACTAAATGCGCGTCAATTTCATCCCTCCGTCTGTAGACGAAATATTATTCTTAATTAGTCCACCTGCCTCATATAAAGGAGGTGGGCTGAGTGATATTAGAATATTCAATAGGAGTCATATAAGAGGTGGTATATTCAGTTTCCTCACTGGTTTAGCCCGTAAAGCAGCCCCATTTTTAATGAGAACCCTTGCTCCTGCCATCTTAAGTGTGGGTCAGAATGTATTGCAAGACATGCAAACAGGTGAACATTCCTTTAAAAAGTCAATTAAGAAGCATGGGATCGAATCATTGAAGGGAGTAGGGCGTCAGATTTTAGGTGGTGGTAAAAGGCTGAAAAACCCGGCCACGCGTTGCTGTGGCTGTTGCTGAGCCACAGCAACCTTCCCCTGCCTCCCAGTCCTCCCCACCATTTACCCCCCTCTCCCGTCCCCTCGTCTTCCCAACCATTCCTCACTCCCTCGTCCCTTTTTCTTACCCCATCATCCCCCACTACAACATCCCCTCGTCTTCCTAAAAAATTCTCCACTCCACCGTCCCCTCGCCCCCCACACTATCTCCCACTCCCCCGTCCCCTTGTCCTCCCCACTATCTCCCATTCCCCCAGTCCCCTTGTCCTCCCTACCGTTCTCCATTCCCCTGTCCCCTCGTCCTCACCATCCCCAACTTCCCTGTCCCCTCGTCCTTCCCACCATCCCCCACTCCTGTCCCCTTGTCCTTACCACCATCCCCCACTCCTGTCCCCTTGTCCTTACCACCATTCCCCACTCCTGTCCCCTTGTCCTTACCACCATTCCCCACTCCCTCGTCTGATGATCAGATGATCTGATGTTCCCATCAGAAAATTGTTAACATCAAATGATCTGGGGCAAGATTCACACGCAAACACTTACGAACTTGAAAATCTTTTCTCAATCTTTAGTGGCTTTGTTTACAATTATTTAAAAGTTAATGTGCTCAGAAGCACCAGGAGGCTGTTTATAACAATAACAACAGTTGATTGGCAAGTTTTCATGCTTGTAAACTGTTTAATAAATGTAACCAAAGCCGTCAATGATTGAGGAAAGATGTACACGTTTGTAAGTACTTGCATAACTGCTTCGTGAATCTGGCCCAAGATTTTCCAATCACTGAAATATAAGAAAAACTGTTCAAAAAACGAAATGAACACAATGAACAAATAAAAAAATATACTATACTTACTAAATGAATGGTATGGTAAACAACACACCCAGTAACTTTAACACCCTTAACAACACACCTCAATTCCAACACAATGTCACACAAAATAATTAAATGAAAATGAAAATAAAGCGAAATCTATGAAAATTCAATTTATCATTGAAATTGATAACAAGATTGAAATGGAATTGTAACATAATTAGTATAGTTTGTGTTGGTCTTATGTGCAACAGATTGCGCTGTTTTTCAAAAACGCATGTTTTTACCTTTCACAGGGGTGGCATCTATATAGTAGTATATAAAAACATGCACATATTCGAATGGAACGTTGTGTCTAAATATCAAAGCAAACGGTGAAGAACTTTCAGAGATTACAGCATGTGTTGCTCTGACGTCCAACAGATGGCGCTGTTTTTTCCTGTCACAAGTGAGGCATATATATAGTAGTATATAAAATGACGTGCCTATTCGAATGCATCATTATGTCAACATTTCAAAGAAATCGGTAAAGTGGTTTCAAAGATTTCCCTCACGTGAAATACACAGTTTTTAAAAAAAAAAACGTTTTTTACCGTTTCAGACGTGACATCAATATAGTATGTATATAAAAACCTGCTCGGATGTGAATGGAACATTGTGTGAAAATTTCAAAGCAATCGGTGAAAAACTTCCGGAGATTAGCGATTTTGAACAAACGAACATATCCATTTTTATTTATATAGATGGTTGATACCTGGTTGATGTGGTTCTGGGAGTTCTTCTACTCCCCAAGTCCGGCCCGAGGCCAGGCTTGACTTGTGAGAGTTTGATCCACTAGGCCGTTGCTTGGAGCGGCCCGCAGGCCCACATACCCACCACAACTCGGTTGGTCCGGCACTCCTTGGAGGAATAAATCTACATTTACATTCTTGTACAGCCACTAGTACGCGTAGCGTTTCGGGCAGGTCCCTGGAATACGATCCCCTGCCGCGAAGAATCGTTTTTTCATCCAAGTACACATTTTACTGTTGCGTTAAACAGAGGCTACAGTTAAGGAATTGCGCCCAGTAAATCCTCCCCGGCCAGGATACGAACCCACGACATAGCGCTCGCGGAACGCCAGGGGAGTGTCTTACCACTACACCACGGAAACTGTAGTTTCCTCTTGAAGATGTCCACGGTTGTTCCGGCAATATTTCTTATGCTTGCTGGGAGGACGTTGAACAACCGCGGGAATATGATATGACCGATAGGAAAATAATTCAGTTTGCATATTCTAATTTTACAATGCCTAACTGCAAAAAGACATTTTGTATAGATGGACAGGATAAATGTCTATCGCTGTGTGATGAATCCTTATATTACTGAGCTGTAAGTATGTGCTTCTAAATGTTTGCTATATATTGTCTTTCATATTATTGCTGATTTATTATTATTATTATTCTGGGTTGCTTATATGGTTTTTATTCATTGTTCCAGATTTGATGTGGCAGAGGAACTGGTCTCCTTCACAAAAATTACCAGGATCTAGGATTGCTATAACCAACATCTGATATATCATGCTTGTTCCCCATTACAATTTTACTGTAAAGACCAGAATGTAAACTTTTATTACCAATAATAATAACAATTTGCAGTCTCCGTGGTGTAGTGGTAAGACACTCGCCTGGCGTTCTGCGAGCGCTATGTCATGGGTTCGTATCCTGGCCGGGGAGGATTTACTGGGCGCAATTCCTTAACTGTAGCCTCTGTTTAACGCAACAGTAAAATGTGTACTTGGATGAAAAAACGATTCTTCGCGGCAGGGGATCGTATTCCAGGGACCATAGGATTAAGGACTTGCCCGAAATGCTATGCGTACTAGTTGCTGTACAAGAATGTAACAACTCTTGTATATATCTCAAAAAAAAAAAAAAAAAAAAAAAAAAAAACTATACAATGTATATTCTTAAACCTCTGATTAGGTTAGGTGGGATGGCTAGTCTAGTCATTTTTTAATAATAACATCAAATACAGTACATATGCAGGTAGAACGCTAAAGGCCGCATTGGCCATCTGGTGCCGTCACACATAGTTTGAACAGTCAGGTGCTGTGATGCCTTAACTCTTATATGCTAATTGCTAATAATTCCCTATCCCTATACTGAGGTCGCTTTTCATGATGTCACTAAACAACAACAACTGGTCTGTAGAATGTATTTGTTTGTTATATAATAAGTTAGGTTAGGATGGTTTGAGAGGGTTTATGAAATGAATAACAGAAAATATGAGCGAAAATACAAGCAAAGATACCCGAATATCGTCTCTGATGAAGTACAGAGCACAGTTGAGGTATTGAGCCTGATTAAGAGTTCGCACTAATGTGTGAACCTCCTAGGATCTGCATTTAGCACGCCGGCTAGAAGCTTTGAGCTCATTAGCGCCTCGCACCGCATTAGGGATGATGACGTCAGAAAGAAGGTCACTGCAGAAGGCCTTATTTCAAAACATGAGAGGCTTGCTCTTACTGAATGAGTATTTTTGATTTGTTATATGTAAGTTGTGGGGAGGCATGTTATGAGCGAATGTGCGACGTGTATACGGTTAGCGACAATATTGGATTACTACTAAACTCGCATTGAAATCACCAATGCCCAGGGCTCTGTTTTTCATATAAATGATTGATAGCGGTTTTCATTTTTATTTTGCCCTATGCGAAATAAACGATCCTTCAAGAAAGATTGACAAAGCTTAAATTGCATTCTCTAGAAAGACGAAGAAATAGGGGCGACATGATAGAGGTGTGACTGAATGATCATAGTAAAGGAGGATATTAATAGCCTATTAAACGGATCAACAGGAAGCAATGGGAATAAATTGGATAGGTTTTTGATTTAGGAAAAGACCTGGGTAAATACAGGTAACAGGGGCGAACTCGAAAATACACATTAGTTCATGCACTGTGTTGCTCCCCTTTGGTTCATATGAATGGATTTCATTCCTATGCTTAATAAACGATAATTAGCCGGACACTATAAATATAAAGCTTCTTGATAAGTAAGGGTAATAAATAGGACCTTCTGAATATTAATGGAGCTACATTATTGATGCCTATAAATGGAGAAGAAAGAGGTTATTATTTGGGAATAGACCTACTGCACTTCATCTAATAGCGCTAGTTGATGTTTTGGTTGACATAGATTGGAGATAAATAGGAGATCCGGCAAAAGCCCTTGTGGAATTTTGTTTCTTATGCGATCTTATCTGTATAATGAACTTTGAAAATAGGGAACATTAGGAAAATGGGTTTAAATATGGTATTTCAGTAAACTGACTTATTCAGGGAAGATGAAGACCAGCCAGCTGATGACGTCACTTGTCCATTAGCGATGCCTGTGCATGGGTCACTGGGGTAATAGAATTTGAGTATGCCAGGAGCCGGCCTTTTAATCCTACCACCAGGCAAGTTGAAGACCTGACTAGCTGATGACGTCATTGACCATTGGTGATGCCTGTGCAAGGTTCACTGGGGTAACGAAATTCGACTATGACAGGGACCAGCCTTTTAATCCCCGTCAGCTCTATGGCATAGTCGCTCTATGGCAGGGGCCATAGAGCGACTTGTAGAAACAATTTGAGAAAACCCAGGGTGCATAGACCGTCCCCGGAATAAAGTTCGTGAAACCGGGGATGCATAGACCGGCCCCCTGGAAAAAAAGTTTGTAAAACCCAGGGTACATAGACCGGCCCCGGAAAAAAAGTTCATGAAACCAGGGGTGCATAGACCGGCTCCCGGTAAAAGTTCGTGAAACCAGGGGGTGTGTAGACCAGCCCCTGAAAAAACTAAAAGGGCTGGTCTACATCATAACCTCCACTACTGTGACTGAGGGAGGGTTGTGTGGTGACGGTGGGAGGGTGCTATGTGGTGACGGTGGGAGGGTGGTGTGTGATGACGGTGGGAGGGTGGTGTGTGATGACGGTGGGAGGGTGGTGTGTGGTGACGGTGGGAGGGTGGTATGTGGTGACTGTGGGAGGTTGGTGTGTGGTGACTGTGGGAGGTTGGTGTGTGGTGACTGTGGGAGGGTGGTGTGTGATGACGGTGGGAGGGTGGTGTGTGGTGACGGTGGGAGGGTGGTGTGTGGTGACGGTGGGAGGGTGGTGTGTGGTGACGGTGGGAGGGTGGTGTGTGGTGACGGTGGGAGGGTGGTGTGTGGTGACGGTGGGAGGGTGGTGTGTGGTGACGGTGGGAGGGTGGTGTGTGGTGACGGTGGGAGGGTGGTGTGTGGTAACGGTGGGAGGGTGGTGTGTGGTGACGGTGGGAGGGTGGTATGTGGTGACTGTGGGAGGTTGGTGTGTGGTGACGGTGGGAGGGTGGTGTGTGGTGACGGTGGGAGGGTGGTGTGTGGTGACGGTGGGAGGGTGGTGTGTGGTGACTGTGGGTGGGTGGTGTTTGGTGACGGTGGGAGGGTGGTGTATGGTGACTGTGGGTGGGTGGTGTGTGGTGACGGTGGGAGGGTGGTGTATGGTGACTGTGGGTGGGTGGTGTGTGGTGACGGTGGGAGGGTGGTGTATGGTGACTGTGGGTGGGTGGTGTGTGGTGACGGTGGGAGGGTGGTGTGTGGTGACGGTGGGAGGGTGGTGTGTGATGACGGTGGGAGGGTGGTGTGTGATGACGGTGGGAGGGTGGTGTGTGGTGACTGTGGTAGGGTGGTGTGTGATGACGGTGGGAGGGTGGTGTGTGGTGACTGTGGGAGGGTGGTGTGTGATGACGGTGGGAGGATGGTGTGTGATGACGGTGGGAGGGTGGTGTGTGGTGACGGTGGGAGGGTGGTGTGTGGTGACGGTGGGAGGGTGGTGTATGGTGACTGTGGGTGGGTGGTGTGTGGTGACGGTGGGAGGGTGGTGTATGGTGACTGTGGGTGGGTGGTGTGTGGTGACGGTGGGAGGGTGGTGTATGGTGACTGTGGGTGGGTGGTGTGTGGTGACGGTGGGAGGGTGGTGTATGGTGACTGTGGGTGGGTGGTGTGTGGTGACGGTGGGAGGGTGGTGTATGGTGACTGTGGGTGGGTGGTGTGTGGTGACGGTGGGTGGGTGGTGTGTGGTGACGGTGTAACGGGGGGTAGAGGAAATAGCTCTATCTTGTCCATTATTCCACCCCCCAGTTAACTAACGAGGCCGGGGGAAACAGCTCTCTCTAGTCCGTTATCCCGTCCCCAGTTAGCTAACTATTCTAGAGCACTCCCAGAGTTCCTAAGGCAACCTTTCTCGTTCAACACCTTGTAACCTAGGTATTTGACTACCTAGGTGCTAAGACTACAAGGCGCCGTAACTTGATCAGTTACCCGAAACTCTAGAGAGAACTCTAGAATACAGAATCATTGCCACAAACGTATAAGAGAAAACGAAAGGAAAGAAATGAATAGTGAAGTAATTAGTGAGGGCTTGGGGGTGAGAGGGAGAGAGGTGGGAGGAGCGAGGAGGGTCATTAGTTGAAAGTGAGAGTTTAGAGAGGGGGTGGAGGGAGAGGTGTAGATAGGTAGAAGTAGAAGAGTAGATAGTAGAAGTAGAAGGGTAGATAGTAGAAGACGAAATGCTGCCACCATCCATTCATGATCATTACATACAAGACAAGGAATGGAACTTGTCTGTATCACAAAATTCTCAAAGGATGTTATCATGAGTTCGTTATTAGTATGTTCCCTCTGTACCATGTATCAACTCCAAACATGCACTCATTTATATCATGAACCCAGTAACCACAGAGGCTTTCTCAAATCCTCAACTCAAAGCTCTAGGGAACAAAGTTAAACACAATTTAAATAATAAATTCATAATTATATTTCACATGAAGTATCATAATTTAGCAATTCAATTAAAATGTTCCAGTTTAATATGCAAAGTGAGTCATCATCCAAGAATTCGAGAACCCTACAACTTGACTGCCCCTGATCATCACACAACACTTGTAAAACACGACCAAGTCACCTAAATGTTCACTCACCGAGGACTGAGTCTAAGTTGAATAGAGAGGGGGGGGGGGGTCTGTAGTTGACAGAGACTCCCGCCCTTGCCGGCCGACAGCCTCCCTGCTAGGGACGTCGTCTCTGCTCTCGTCTGCTCTTCTCTTGATGCTGTTCTGTCTGTCAATGCTCCATGCTGGATAGCTCTCCGAGTTTATATTGGGGAACCTAGTAGCTAACTCCGCCCACAAGTAGATAGCCTCCGGCACTACCAAGCCACTCCTTAAACGTCGGCATGTTTGAAGGCTACCCGGCTCCAATTATACGCTTAGCGGAAGCAAGGTGAAATTATCATGATCTGACCTCAGGTCACTTGGGGTCATTAACGGTTAGAGGTGTGAGATCTCAGGCAGACAACTGGCGCCTCTCAGATCCTTGTCTGTGACTCGTGTACTCTATATATATTTTAAATAAACTAACCCAAACACTTTTACAGTGTTACAACGGTGGGAGGGTGGTGTGTGGTGACTGTGGGTGGGTGGTGTGTGGTGACGGTGGGAGGGTGGTGTATGGTGACTGTGGGAGGGTCGTGTGAGGGTGGTGTGTGGTGACTGGGGAATGGTAGTATGTGAACCTTTAAATTAGTTTTCCATCTAAGAATGTATAAACGTCAGCACTCAAGAGAATTCGAAATAATGCAGCCTCAGCTTACGCCTCAGGTTTAAGACAGCCATAGAATTAATTAGGAATAAGGGAGGAATCCCAATCATTTGTGGCAGTCTTCGAAGAAAGGGAGTTGGAAATAAATGGCAGTCGAGGGCAGTTTGTGTCAATTACCGATGTGACAAATATTGTAAATCAAATGCAATATCAATCATTCCGAGCTGGGAACACTTCTATGGAAGAAATGACATGTATGCTCAGGATGGGGTGAATCTATCGAGGGCTGGAGTTGTTGCTGTTGTAAATTGGTTGGAACCTGTGGTTGGAGGGGTTGATTTGGTTTAAACTGTTTTTTTTTATTGATATAAAAAATACAAATCACAAAGCACATAACAGAGAGAACAGAAAAAAAAACATAATCGCATAAGACAAAACAGGAATTTGACAAATTACATCATGTAAAAAGCAAAGGAACCCTTACAAAACATGAACATAAATACAAACGCCACTGTAAAATGAAAGAGGTGGATAACAAATTACAAACCCGGGCACCAAAACCCCACACAGAGGAGCACAAAAATACACAAAAGGCATGCTCCAGAGACAAAGGAGCAACAAGTACAGATACCATAAGTAACATAAAGGGCATAAACAATAAATCGCGCACAGAGCAAAATTTGAGGCCCACGCACAAGCCAGGAAAGAAACACCCTCACACACAAACACACCAAACCACCCTGAAGGACAGGGGGAGAGCAAACACACCAAACCACCCTGAAGGACAGGGGGAGAGCAAACACACCAAACCACCCTGAAGGACAGGGGGAGAGCAAACACACCAAACCACCCTGAAGGACAGGGGGAGAGCAAACACACCAAACCACCCTGAAGGACAGGGGGAGAGCAAACACACCAAACCACCCTGAAGGACAGGGGGAGAGCAAACACACCAAACCACCCTGAAGGACAGGGGGAGAGCAAACACAAGCACAGGAGCCACGCACCCCATGAAACAGACATAAAATACATACAATTGGTCACGGGAAAGCACAGGACACAAGCAAAAAAACCCACAATCACAACAATTAAATGACATAAGAAAAATAACAAAAATGCACAAAATTACAACAAATGCACTGAAGCTACACATAAAGGAGCATAACCGGACTTAAATGAGGGCATCAAGAACAAATTAGAACAGGAAGAACATAAAATACGTACAAAGAATAAAGCAAGTACAAAGACAAAGAAATAACCACACGCACATACCAAAGGCAAAGCACAAAACAACGCAAACACAACAAAACAGGCCACGCAGGAGCCAGGAACAGACACCCACACCACACACACGCACAGACAAGGACTCCCACCCGTGCACACAGGCACCGGGAAAACAACACGCACAACACAGACATAAACCAACCACACAAATCACTCATATTTCTCTGGGTACTCCTGATGTATGCAATAAACATCCCATACAGGTTGATCAGCTTCAGCAAGCGGATATCCAGGAGGCGCAGTAGGCCGAGGAATTGAATCTGGCACATCCAAGACGAAACATCGCGCCTGCAGAACCCAGATGGT
This sequence comes from Procambarus clarkii, assembly GCF_040958095.1. Lineage (NCBI taxonomy): Eukaryota > Metazoa > Arthropoda > Malacostraca > Decapoda > Cambaridae > Procambarus > Procambarus clarkii. The sequence goes on along the minus strand of NC_091202.1, from coordinate 11,207,832 downwards.
AGATGGACACCAGGGAACAGGACGCACTATGTCATCAAAATGAAAACACAGAGAAGTCGTAGATCTGTCGATCACCTCCCAGACGGGAGGATGAAAGGGATGGGTTTCCTCGGAAGCACACCAGGCTGCACAGCGGGATGCACACCGGTCCTCCCACTAGGGTCGCTCTCCGTTCGACGAGCGCCGCGAAGGGCGGCTCCGCAGGCGCCCCAGAGCCACCAAGCGGAACAGGAGCAGAGGCCTCCCGACGCACATCCTTCGACAACACCACGACGAGGTCGCGATCACCAGGGGCAACCGCCCATTGAGGAGAGCCACCAGCAGGGGGCACAGCATCCAACACAGAAGGCACCACAGGAGGCGGCACATTGGCGCCCACAACATCATTATCCAGATCGTTACACTCCTCTGCCCACGTTCGGCTAGGTGACGAACCTCGAGCCGAACGACGGAGCTTAGAAATAGGCCGTTGATCGTCAGAACTGTCACCCCCTGCCTAGGAGACCGGATGCGGTAAAGGAAGAGACACGGCAGGCGGAAGGGTAGACTCCAGCACACGTGAGGTATCCAGCGAGGACGACGGAACCGGCAGAGGAGAAGAGGCACCTGGTAACGAGGAAACCACCAGAGGCGACGAGGCAGAGGGCGGGGGCGGAGCCACACACACCGCCACCCCGACAGCCCCGGAAAGCACACGGCCGTCTGCAGGAGATGCAGGCACCATCCCTATAGCACCATTCAATGCCCCCACGGAAGCAACCGGCTGCGGATGCACCTTCGCAACCACCAAACGTCGAAGGTCCAAAGCAGGAGCCCCTAGGTCCACAGAGCTCACCGGTGGGGCAGAAGGGCCAGATAGAGCGACAGCTGGAACCGCCACAGAAACCACACCAGGCACCTGTACAGAGCGAGGATCTGCCGGGAAACCCCCACGCGCAGACAAGCAGGGAAAGTCATCCTCCAGGAAAACGGAAGGGGCCTCAGCACGAGGAGCGTTACAACCGGCCGCTACATGGCCCTCAGCACCATACCGGAAAACACGTGCGTGTTTGACCTTGATAAAAGGTCCGCATAGAAAGCCCACGAAACGAAACCCTGGATGGTATAGGGCTTGTGAGCCGCATGATGAGCGTGCGTGTACCCAGCCAAACCCCCTTCAGCCAGCCCGCACCCAAAATGTTGAACCGGTGCTTCACCACCATTCCAAACCGCGTAAACAAGGACATGAGGGCCGCCTCGGGGAAGGTCACCGGCACGCCGTGAACACTTACAAACGACAAGGGCCCCCAAGGATCAGAGATCTCCACAGACATAGCCAAGAGGAAGCGAGTGTGCATCCCATCGAGCCACAAACACCTGGTAAACATGTGATGTGGCAAACGATACCGCAACACGGGTAGGCAACAACTTCTCGAGTCCCAGGAGATCAGAGACGTCGACACGCAGCACGTCAAGAGAGCAATTTCCACAATGGGCCAGTCCACAGCAGCAGAAAAATCCATCCGCACAGTATCCACCCAGCGAATGCGGCTGGAGGTATCACCAGCCGTGGCCATACCGCCAGGCGGAGCCCCACCCCCTCGCAACACCAGGCAGCAACTGGCAGGTCAGGCGAGCACATCCGAACCCCCTGGCGGCCAACGAGGCAATTCACGCCTCAGGTTTAAGACAGCCATAGAATTAATTAGGAATAAGGGAGGAATGCCAATCGTTTGTGGCAGTCTTCGAAGAAAGGGAGTTGGAAATAAATGGCAGTCGAGGGCAGTTTGTGTCAATTACCGATGTGACAAATATTGTAAATCAAATGCAATATCAATCATTCAGAACTGGGAACACTTCTATGGAAGAAATGACATGTATGCTCAGGATGAGGTGAATCTATCTAGGGCTGGAGTTGTTGCTGTTGTAAACTAGTTGGAACCTGTGGTTGGAGGGGTTGGTTTGGTTTAAACTGTTAGTAGATAGTGGTATGGGAATTGAAATGGAGAAAGGACATAATACAAGTATGTGTTTGTGGGGGTAACAAATAGGCAAAATGAACAAGGAAAGAGAAGGGCCTCATAATAACAATATACTTAGGGTACATTACATGAACAGTAGGAGTCTAAGAAACATAACAAACTATTTAAATGTCATTGAAACAGTAGATGTTATTACACTTACCGAAACGTGGATGAATTTAAAAAAACAGAGAACTATTAGCTTAATATCAAATAAATGGATTTAAACTATTCACACAGATATATTAGACGAGGAGGGGGCGTAGCCATATATGTTAGGGGAAAACTTGAAATGTAGTCTCAAAGAGGGAATCAAAACTGAGCCACACACAGAAACTATTTGGCTATAATTTAACGAAGAAGCTATAAATCTTATAATAGGAGTTATATACAGGCCACCAAACTTAGACAGAATGGAAGCAAAGCATCTATGGGATGAAATATCTAGAGCATCTAGGTCTAACAGTATTTGTGTCATGGGTGACTTTAATTTTAGTGGAATAAACTGGTTTAACAAAACAGGAAATAATGAGACAAAAGATTTTCTAGAAGTAATTGACCATTGCTCTCTTAAGCAACACATTACGGAACCAACGCGGGAAAATACTATTTTAGACTTAGTGTTAACTAACAGGGAAACACAAATAAAAGACATGGAAATAGGGAGTGAGCTAGGGAAACAGTGATCACAAAGAAATCAGATTTAGCATAGAATGGAATAGATTTGTAGAAGAAAATTATGTATGTTAAAATGCCTGATTTTCGAAAAGCTGATTTTAATGGGCTAAAAAAAATTGGATTGAAATAGAATGGAAAGTCCTGGGCATGGGGGGTGGGCCGGTCTTAGAGTGAGACGTGAACTCAACGATGGGTGATGTAAAAAGGGAATTCGATGTTAATTCAAAATATAACTTAGTTAAAATATATTTTAAGCAAAGAACATAGTATACCATAGAAATTGAATAGCTCGAATAATAATGACCCAAAATGGATAGCAAAGGATCTGAAGAACCTTATAGGTAGAAAGAGAACTTGGTTCAAAAGGATTAGGAATGGGGAAGTCAGTTTAGAACAAGAATTCGTACATCTGGTTAGAAATGTTAAAAAAGAGATAAGGATGGCAAAAAGAAACTATGAAGTTCGCATAGCAGAGCAAACAAAGACAAATCCAAAAGGTTTTTTCTGTTATATCCAACAAAGATTAGGGAAATGATAGGTCCATTAAAAAACTGAAATAGGTCATATAACTGATAATGACAAAGTGATGAGTAGTATTTTTAATAAATATTTTATATATGTATTTACTAAAGAGGAACTTTGCGAGGAACAGGAACATAAAGAGGAACATTATGCCTTCAGCCAAACAAGACTATGTGATCGGGGAAGAGGATGGGTTGACTGGTTTAGCAGTTACCAGGGAAGCTGTTATTAAACAAATAGTGAAACTGAAGCCAACAAATCCCCAGGGCCAGACGAAATGCTAGCCAGGGTGCTTAAGGAATACAAAGAGGAGCTTTGAGAGCCATTCTGTGCCATACTTAACAAATAAGTAAAGTTAGGCACTGTGAGATTTTTTAATTCCTACTGATGTTACGTTAATGTAACTACCTCGCTTGGGAGGCAGACCTCAAATAGAAAGGACTACTTAGATGCAGATTTTACTTTAAGCCTGAGACCATAGGAAAGCGGAGCAAACCGCAAGGATTCCACTTAGGGCGAAATCCCATCCACTTAGGTCGCTGGTTCCTTCTAGTGATATAAACCAAAAGGGTAACCGACAGATTCTCACTTCGTATTTCTTGAAATGTGGCGCTATGAATTGGATTCAAACTCAAGAGCAGATTTACATAACGATTCATAAGTATGAATGGCGTTGCAGAACATTGGTAAGTGGACACAGAAATCACAATTGCGTAATGCATCTAATGAAACAGAAAATTGTTCATTTGATGCATCACGCAATTGTGATTTCTGTGTGTAATGAAGTAAGGGCGAAGAGGGAGAACGGTCTATTGACATAGCTCGAGTGCATGGGAGGAGTTGTGTAAAACCCTGGTTTGTGCCTCGGAGAGGCTGCAGGATCCAGTAAGTTCAGTAGAACTTCGGTTTCAACTCCTTTTGACCATGTCGTAGCTCAGTCAATTAAGGCAGCGTCTGGGATGCTCTCGAACGCAGGTTCGAATCCTCGTCACGGCCCTTGTGGATTTGTTCATTGGTAAGTGGGACAATATTATCGTGGACCGTTTGTTATGAACAATAACAGTTTATTCAACAAAAAACTAGCACTACTACAACAACGAGTTTACGTAATGTTACTGTCTACCAGTGGCACGAAACACAGCTAATTCAAAAGCCTAGTGGAACCACGGAATCCTTTCCGTATTCGTGGGCTAAATAATGACACTTACTGAACAGAAGTGTGCCCACTGATGACACAAACTTGAGACCAATATATCTCACAGCCCTCCCTGTGAGTAAAATACTATAATCACAACTTTCTCTGACCTTCGCAGACCTCCCTGCGAGATAACAAAAGTAACTAGGTGGGTAATCCAACAGTGATAACTCCTTATCAAGTTTTACGTTAACACTTATCTCTCAAGACAAAAACAACAATAGTAAAAGTACACTACTTGAATTCAAAAACAACTAGGTTAATTGACTGTCCACAACAGTCAGCAACAATTCAATTACTTTAACACTATCGTGTCTCAACGACACTTAACTGACCACAATAACCTAAAGGCTCTTAATTACACCACACTTGACCCGTCAAGCATTCTGTGAGTAATTCCCAATTAATTACTGCCACACACCGACAGCCTATTAATCCAGACGAGTTACGTTAGACCATCTGTCGTCCAATCGACAGTTGTCTCCACAGTCTATGACAAAATTACATTAACGAGGGTTATGTTACTCTACTTCACTATGTTACTCTACACCCTGCATAGGCGGGCAACATCAACACTGTGAATTCACTTGGTGGCAGGCGCTAATTACTTGAACCAGCTACGAGTGCTTAATCAACTGTCCTGTAGGACAGATACGATTAGTCCAACGAGTTATGCTAGCTCAATTGACTTCGACCATGAAAGGTATTTAACCCTTTACATTAATTAATTATTTAATTACCCTGAGTCACTAATTAACCATCCTGCTGACAGTTAATTAATCTAGCAAATTACGTTAACACTACTCATAGTCGCCCTCCAGACAAATCCTCACAACTGTGGGAATTCATTATGAACTGATGTTAATTACACAAATTAGCAAGAGGTGATCGACTAGCTGTCCAACTGACAGGTAATTGCACCTACATAGTTACTTTAACTCCAGCACTGTCTCCATAACATATCAGATGTGGGAACCGACCTGTGAGATTTATATTTATTTAATTTATATGAATTTATATTTACGTTAATTTATATACTTCGATAGCAATTTGTATAATGATAAGTGGACTGTATTTCTGCAATAATCTCATAATCTCACAAATCGATCCTCTACACATTAGGGGGGGTTTATTAAATTAATATATATGCAGCCAATCAAACTACAGTATCTACATACATTAAAGAGGTTCCTTATCTTATAGTACAGCAGGTTAGTCCACCAGGTATAACTAGGGTGTAGACACCAATTATCCTCTTTGAGGTAGCTTCCATATCACCCAGTAACTGGTGCACAAATCTTGCATCCTCGTCATGACCTGTCAAAAGTGCGCTAGCTGTGAAGCCAGAATCCTATATATGACAAGCTATATCAGAGAAAACACTATACAGTACATGGAACATTAAAGACCTGGCTTAATTACCTTTAGTATGAGGCGATTTCGCGTTCTAACCGGCCTAACCCTATATCCTGACATTAATGGCCATAAATGAATGATAAACGGGTTTCGGATAGACACTTAACTTGTATTTGTAGACAGCGTGTTGACAATGGTACACCTTTGGGTTCCATAACACTACGTCCAAGTAAATTTAACAGGAGCCGAATTTGCCTCCCGTGTGAGCCTCTGGTCTCAATAAACAACAATGGCTGCCCTCCTTCCTCACTCACGCCTGGCCTACTTTGTCCAGATTTCAGAACGTGATAGAAGGGTCACATTTACTCTACTTTAATATTGATAATTAAGTTAATTTATATAAGATGTTTTTATGATGGTAAAGTCCAAAGACTTATGTATTTAAGAATAATTCCCACCATAATAGGTGGTGAATTATAATAGTATGTGGTGATGATATCCCGTTTTCTTTAGATGGTAATTCCACTACAAGTTACGTTTTCTATGGGTAACTTGTGGGTAATACAGCTATTATCTGTATGATTATTAAATGGTGTCGGATTTTCCGACATAATTCCCCAGGGGGCTGCTCACGGGTCGAAGTCCTCTTTAGAACAGACGAACACCGATACTCCTCCTTCGAATTATTACATTAATCACACATTTGTGCGTCTGTTCGTACAGGACGGATGTCCCGTACTAGAGTTGCAGGGGTGTAGAAGTCTAATGCGATTTCATTTCCCTGTCAACTCTTGAAAGGCTAATATTCAAGCCTTATTACATATTATTTAACCCAGAAGACTGGATGTGAATCAAGTACTACAGTCAAGTATGATTCAGGGACTGCAGTGAGATCAGTGACATTAGATATAACTTGAAGTTTGTTCAGGTAACTGGTCACTGATATATAAACACTGAGGCCCATGGAATACATCTTGAATTAAATAATAAATGTATCAAATCAGTCATCAGATTTATTGGGGTTTAATTTAGTTAATTGATTCAGAAGATTGAATAGCTCATCATTAAAGTAAAGTATGGTTCTGAGACTGCAGTGGGTTCAGTGACATTGGTCGCAGTGACTTGTAGCTGTTTTAGGCTACTGTTCACTGATTTGCCACTGAGGCCTCATGAACTCATCTTCAGCTTTAAATGATGATACTAACATCAACCTCTGTTACTATAGTCAGCTGTAATCTCCTTAGTATAATGCTACTGGAGAAATATAATCAGCTGACAAATTTAGGTTTCTATTGGTATTGTTTATCTGCAGGCATAGGTCTCCTCAGGCTTGATACTGGCCTGAGAGTAATTTACCCCCTGCAGGAGTTCAACATGGTTATGCCCTGATATTTAGTAGGGCTACCAATGAATTGATGGTAGTAGTCTGTCCCCACAAGGACAGCCATTTGGCATTTGATTTGCTCAAATTTACCTGCAGCTGCTTGATAATAGCTTTCCAGGTCAGCATAATCAACTGTTGATTGTTTGTGACAAATCTTCACATTTCTTGATCTGTCTTGTTAAGTGGCATTTAAGACCTGCAAGGGTTCTTTTCATTCTCCCTGCATTATCCATACTGGCTCGTTGGTGAAGCCTTGTGGGACTAGTACTTGGGCTGCTCATAATACTGAACAAGCACTGATGGTAGCCTAGGGTAAATTCTGCACTCACTAGGCAATAATCCTACCTCTACTAGAGGTTAGCACTTAAAATTAATACACATTATATATATACAATCATACACACTAATGATTTGAGTGATAAACCAGTGTCACTGGAAGTACCTTTAGGTTAGCTCTTCTATATCACCCTAGGATGGTAGAGACACTAATTAATCACTCAAAGGTGTAATGATCATAAGTAATTTATTATATATACAACTCAACTCGAGTTGTTAAAAATTACACCCAAAATAGGGTCTGGACCATTCATTAATGGTGTTAGGTTGTTCAATATAGTACAACTGACTATGGTAATAATGGGACTAGGATGAACGATAATAGTTCAACTAGTCAATGGTTAATATCCTACCCTGTTGTGGGTTGGCAATTAGTAAATATTATACTGTGATCACTAGTGCAATATATATTAAATAATTCTCTATTTTGGAGAAATAATATACACAATTATTGATAATAGCCTCTTAATTAGCCTCTATGAAACTTCTAATATTATCTAGAAGTATTAAATATTATTAGTGACCTCGCGAAATAAAGTCCACAAAATTCGTAGATAATCTCTCGCGAAATGTAACACCACGAAATTCCGTGAACAATCTCGCGAAGACACAGTCACTAATTTGGCTGGATTCTATATTAGCGCTGTCATTTCACGAAATAACACGCCACCAAATATCTGTGGGTGTGCATGAAACCGCTGACGAAGCTGAACTGGGCTGAGGGAGGCTCCTGAGCTCCCTCGAGGCTACGCTGCCGTCTTGACTGCTGGCTTTGTTTAAATAACACTGCACTAGTATATTTAATGAATCCACTGGTTAACTGGTTCATCCGGTACTAAGATGACCAAATGTGGGTTCATAGGACCGAATATTCCGGTTCCGAAGGTCCAAATAATGTGGGAACCGACCTGTGAGATTTATATTTATTTAATTTATATGAATTTATATTTACGTTAATTTATATACTTCGATAGCAATTTGTATAATGATAAGTGGACTGTATTTCTGCAATAATCTCATAATCTCACAAATCGATCCTCTACACATTAGGGGGGGTTTATTAAATTAATATATATGCAGCCAATCAAACTACAGTATCTACATACATTAAAGAGGTTCCTTATCTTATAGTACAGCAGGTTAGTCCACCAGGTATAACTAGGGTGTAGACACCAAATTATCCTCTTTGAGGTAGCTTCCATATCACCCAGTAACTGGTGCACAAATCTTGCATCCTCGTCATGACCTGTCAAAAGTGCGCTAGCTGTGAAGCCAGAATCCTATATATGACAAGCTATATCAGAGAAACACTATACAGTACATGGAACATTAAAGACCTGGCTTAATTACCTTTAGTATGAGGCGATTTCGCGTTCTAACCGGCTAACCCTATATCCTGACATTAATGGCCATAAATGAATGATAAACGGGTTTCGGATAGACACTTAACTTGTATTTGTAGACAGCGTGTTGACAATGGTACACCTTTGGGTTCCATAACACTACGTCCAAGTAAATTTAACAGGAGCCGAATTTGCTCCCGTGTGAGCCTCTGGTCTCAATAAACAACAATGGCTGCCCTCCTTCCTCACTCACGCCTGGCCTACTTTGTCCAGATTTCAGAACGTGATAGAAGGGTCACATTTACTCTACTTTAATATTGATAATTAAGTTAATTTATATAAGATGTTTTTATGATGGTAAAGTCCAAAGACTTATGTATTTAAGAATAATTCCCAACCATAATAGGTGGTGAATTATAATAGTATGTGGTGATGATATCCCGTTTTCTTTAGATGGTAATTCCACTACAAGTTACGTTTTCTAATGGTAACTTGTGGTAATACAGCTATTATCTGTATGATTATTAAATGGTGTCGGATTTTCCGACATCAGAACCCTTATTAAGCAATATGTTCCCTAGTGACGTTAATGATTTCAAATTCTCACGGAATCCTTCACAAGCTCACCACGTACAACACCAAGGACATTGTCAACATTTTACCAGTCTCCGTGGTGTAGTGGTAAGACACTCACCTGGCGTTCCGCGAGCGCTATGTCATGGGGTTCGTATCCTGGCCGGGGAGGATTTACTGGGCGCAAATCCTTAACTGTAGCCTCTGTTTAACGCAACAGTAAAATGTGTACTTGGATGAAAAAAACATTCTTCGCGGCAGGGGATCGTATTCCAGGGACCTGCCCGAAAACGCTACGCGTACTAGTGGCTGTACAAGAATGTAACAACTCTTGTATATATCTTAAAAAAAAAAAAAAAAAAAAAATTATCACAACACGGTACACCTTTGCATCCCACTGCAATTGAAAGAATACTTTCCTAGTGAATTACGACAATAATAATTCACGGCCCCAAACACACAACATACAACTATATAAAAATGTGCTGGCATTTTATTTATATAGATATATATATCTATATAAATAAAAATTTAAATTGTTCATTTGTTCAAATTCGCTAATCTCCGAAAGTTCTTCACAGCTTGCTTTGAAATTTTGACACAACGTTCCATTCACAATGCGAGAGTGTTTTTATAAACATACTATACAGATGTTAGGTCTGTGACAGGTAAAAACATGTTTTGTTTAAAAAAAAACAGAGCCATCTGTTGAACGTAAGAGAATACATGCTATAATATCCGAAAGTTCTTCACCGATTGCCTTCAAATTTTGCTGTAACTTTCCATTCGAATATGCGCATGTTTTTATATTATAGCTGCCACACCTGTGACAGGTAAAAACATGTTTTTTTTGAAAAACAGCGCTGTCTGTTGCAAATAAAAGTAACATACGCTATAATAAATGTGTTATGATTCCATTTCAGTGTTTCCGATTACATTGATAAATTTAATTTTCATAGATTTTGACTTAATTTCATTTGATTTTATTATTTGTGACATTGCATTGGAATTGAGTTGTGTTGTTTACCATACCGTTCAATTTCGTGAGTAGTTTATTTTTTATTTTTCATTTTTTTCATTTCAGAGTTTTCATTTCCTCGTTTTTTAACTGTTCTTATTTTTCAGTGATGGAAACATCAGATCATTTGGGAACGCATCAGATGAGGGAGTGGGGGAATGGTGGGGAGGATGAGGGGATGGGGTAGAGGGTAATGGTGGGGAGGATGAGGGGATGGGGGAGTGGGGGATGGTGGGGACGAGGGGATGGGAGTGGAGAATGATGGGGAGGACAAGCGGACCAGGGAAGTGGGGGAGGATGAGGGAACAGGGGAGGGGGGAATGATGGGGAGGACAAGGGAATGGAGGAGTGGTGAATGGTGGGGACGAGGGGATGGGGGAGTGGAGAATGGTGGGGAGGACAAGGGGACAGGGAAGTGGGAGATGATGGGGAGGACAAGGGAACAGGGGAGGGGGGAATGATGGGGAGGACAAGGAGATGGGGGAGGGGGATGGTGGGGAGGACGAAGAGACGGAGGAGTGGGGGATGGTTGGGACAAGGGGATGGGGGTGGGGAGGACGAGGTAATGGGGAGGGGGGGAATGTCGGAAAATCCGACACCATTTAATAATATTACATACAGGCAGATAATATTGCTGCTGTATTGTATACACAAGTTAACCCATAGAAAATGTAACTTGTAGTGGAATTTCTGTCTATAGAAAACGGGATATCATTACCACATACTATTATAAATTCACCACCTATTATGGTGGGAATTATTCTTAAATACATTAGTCTTTGGACTTTACCATCATAAAAACATCTCATATAAATTAACTTAATTATCAGAATTAAAATAGAGTAAATGTGACCCTTCTATCACTTACTGTCATCTGGACAATGTAGGCCAGTAGCGTCAGTGAGGAGGGAGTGGTCAGCCATTGTTATTGTACTTAGACCAGAGGCATGGGAGCAATTCAGCTCCTGTTAATTTTACTTGGACGAAGTGTTATGGAAACCAAAGGTGTACCATCATCAACACGCTGTCAACAAATACAAGTTAAGTGTTCTGCCGAAACCCATTTATCTATCATTTGTGGCCATTAATGTCATTAGATAGGGTGATTCGGTTAGAATACGAACTGCCTCTTAATAAAAGGTAATTAAGCCTAGGTCTTTATGGTTCCTTGTACAGTGTTTTCTCTGATATAGCTGTCATATATTAGGATTCTGGCTTCATAGCTAGTGCCCTTTTGACAGGTCAAGACGAGGAAGCATGCTTTGTGTACCAGTTACTGGGTGATGGAAGCTACCTCAAAGAGGATAATTTGGTGTCTACATCCTGGTTATACCTGGTGGACTAAGGCCTGCTGTACAATAAGATAAGGAACCTCTTCAATGTACACTAATGTGTAGTTAATACTGTAGTTTGATTGGCTGCATATATATAAATTCAATATAAACCCCCCCCCTAATATGTAGAGGATCGATTTGTGAGATTATTGCAGAAATACAGTCCACTTATCATCATACAAATTGCTATAGAAGTATATAAATTAACGTAAATAAAATTCATATAAATTAAATAAATATAAATCTCACAGGTTGGTTCCCACATTATTTGGACCTTCGGAACCAGAATATTTGGTCCTTTGAACCCACATTATTGGTCATCTGCGAGTCGGATGACAGATTATTTGGTCATCTTAGTACCGGATGAACCAGTTAACCAGTGGATTCATTAAATATACTAGTGCAGGGTGATTTATACAAAGCCAGCAGTCAAAGACGGCAGCGTTGCCTCGTGCGAGCTCAGGAGCCCCCCAGCTAAGTTCAGCCTCATCAGCGGTTTCAGGGACACCCACAGATATTTGGTGGCGTGTTATTTCGTGAAATGACAGCACTAATATTGAAGCCAGCCAAATTAGTGGCTGTGTCTTCGCGAGATTGTTCACGGATTTCGTGGTGTTAAATTTCGTGAGAGATTGTCCACGAAATTTGTGGAGTTTATTTCGCGAGGTCACTAATAACATTTAATACTTCTTGATAATATTAGAAGCTTCATAGAAGCAATTAAGAGGCTATTATCAATAATTGTGTATATTATTTCTCCAAAATAGAGAATTATTTAATATATTGCACTAGTGATCACAATATATTATTTACCAATTACCAACCCACAACAGGGTAGGATATTACCATTGACTAGTTGAACTATTTATTGTTCATCCTAGTCCCATTATTACCATAGTCTAGTTGTACTATATTAAACAACCCAGCACCATTAATGAATGGTGCAGACCCTATTTTGGGTGTAAATTTTATCAATTCGAGTTGAGTTGTGTATATATAATAATTTACTTATGATCATTACACCTTTGAGTGATTAATTAGTGTCTATACCATCCTAGGGTGATATAGAAGAGCTAACCTAAAGGTACTTCCATGACACTGATTTATCACTCAAATCATTAGTGTGTATGATTGTATATATATAATGTGTATTAATTGAGATGTTGAGATAGCGCTTTGCGTTCCGCGAGCGCTATGTCATGGGTTCGTATCCTGGCCGGGGAGGATTTACTGGGCGCAAATCCTTATCTGTAGCCTCTGTTTAACGCAACAGTAAAATGTGTACTTGGATGAAAAAACGATTCTTCGCGGCAGGGGATCGTATTCCAGGGACCTGCCCGATTTGCCTAATAAGCCAAGTTTTCATGAATTAATTGTTTTTCGACTATCTAACCTACCTAACCTAACCTAACCTAACTTTTTCGGCTACCTAACCTATCCTAACCTATAAAGATAGGTTAGGTTAGGTTAGGTAGGGTTGGTTAGGTTCGGTCATATATCTACCTTAATTTTAACTCCAATAAAAAAAATTGACCTCATACATAATGAAATGGGTAGCTTTATCATTTCATAAGAAAAAAATTAGAGAAAATATATTAAATCAGGAAAAGTTGGCTTATTAGGCAAATCGGGCCTTGCATAGTAGGCCGAAAAGTGCGTTCTGGCTACTAGGTACGACACATACATATATATATATATATATATATATATATATATATATATATATATATATATATATATATATATATATATATATATTTTTATATATATATATATATATATATATATATATATATATATATATATATATATAAAAATATATATATATATATATATATATATATATATATATATATATATATATATATATATATATATATATAGGATATACATGGGTTGATACAAAAATAATAATGCAAAAAGGGGTTATGGATCTCTTGAAAAACACAACAATGGGAAACATTGATGAATGTCACAGACGGGTTCGATCATTGTTGCAAGTCAAACACTTCTTCGAATTCCTCTGAAGTTGGACTAGTGCCCAAGACGCAACAGGCATTTCCCCTCTGAATATATATATATATATATATATATATATATATATATATATATATATATATATATATATATATATATATATGTTGTAGCTAGTAGCCAGAACGTCGTACTCGGCCTACTATGCAAGGCCCGATTTACCTAATAAGCCAAGTTTGCCTGAAATTATGTATTTTTCAATATTTTTTTTCTTATGAACTGATAAAGCTATCCATTTCATTATGTATCAGTTATTTTTTTTAAACTTGAGTTTTTTTAGATATATACAAGAGTTGTTACATTCTTGTACAGCCAAGACCCAGGCTGTGGTGGGTATGTGGGCCTGCGGGCCGCTCCAAGCAACAGCCTAGTGGACCAAACTCTCACAAGTCAAGCCTGGCCTCGGGCCGGGCTTGGGGAGTAGAGGAACTCCCAGAGCCCCATCAACCAGGTATCAACCAGGTATCAACCACTAGTACGCGTAACGTTTCGGGCAAGTTCCTGGAATACGATTCCCTCCGCGAAGAATCGTTTTTACAACCAAGTACTCATTTTACTGTTGAGTTAAACAGAGGCTACAGTTAAGGATTTGCGCCCAGTAAATCCTCCCCGGCCAGGATACGAACCCATGACAAAGCGCTCGCGGAAAGCCAGGCGAGTGTCTTACCACTACACCACGGAGACTGGTGACTGGTAGTTAAAACTAACGTAGATATATGACCGAACCTAACCAACCCTACCTAACCTAACCTAACCTATCTTAACCTAACCTAAACTAACATAATTAAGTCAATAATTTATGTTCTTAATATAATAATAATAAATCAAATAAAGTAACTGGAAACAATTTATTGAAAATTAAGAAAATCACTCGGTCCATTAGGCAAATCAGGCCTTGCATAGTAGGCCGAGAAGTACGAAGAAGAAGTCAAAGGAAGGAGCACACCTGAGGAAATAGGTAAGTCTGGGCAAAGCCAGGCACCTTGTAAGAAGGTACAAAGCATCGTGAGCGTCCAAAGCCCCTATTCTTTCCTCCATCCTCCTCAGGTCTTTCAGCTTGTCTTCGAGGACTAATTCAATGGCGTTCGAACCCAGAGGTGCCCCCTAGCAGCACACTGTTGTTGGTGGGAGCGATCACTGGGGCTCCTGGCAATAAGATTCGTACTGCATCTATGATAGGTTGGCTGGACGAGATGATTTCACACTTTGATGGATTTAGTGTAATGCCTAACTCCTCTCCCTTAGATTTCACTAACTGAAGATCTCCTAGCAGGGATTCCTGTGTCCCTGCCAGGGTGCCATCGTCCAGGAACCAGACTATTGTGAATATACCTTTGCCAAGTTCTCTAGTAAATCCCTTAAATCCTCTCTGACTATCGGTGTCATCTATAGATTTCCTAATACCAACATAGCTTCATTCTCAGATAACGTAAAAAATCTTATCATAAATAACAATCTCAACAAAAATCACATCATTCTGGGAGGTGATTTCAATATTGACCTGGGTCTTCAAAACAACCCTCAAGTTGACTATTTCCGTAACAGCATGCACTCCTGTATGCTAATCCCCACAATCACCAAGCCCACCCGAGTCACTCAAACATCTGCCACTACTCTGGATCACTTATGGACTAATATAACAGCTCCCCTTACATCTGGGGTAATCTATGACAGAACAACTGACCACTATCCTACCTTCCTCATAGCAAACATAGACACAGCACCACCAGAAAGCAAGAAACTCTCATTCAGGCTACACAGTGAATCAGCTTTAGGCAATCTTTCTAATGCACTTCACAATATTAACTGGGAATCTGAATTTAATAATACACAGGATATAAACTCATTAACTAACCTCTTTCTCTCCAAAACTCTAAGCCTCTACAACACTCACTGTCCCCTCCTTACCAAACAAGTAACTGATAAAAGAAAAAATAACCCGTGGCTCACAAGTGGCATAATCAAATCAATCAACAAAAAACATGAATATGAAAAGAAATTTAGGTTTGGCCTAGTTACAAAGGAAGTAGTTAAGAGGTACTCATCAGTGCTTACCAGTATCATAAGAAAAGCTAAACTTTCATTTAATGAGACTAGATTCAAAGAAGCAAAAGGCAACATGAAAAGCACATGGAAAACCATCTCTAATATCCTAGGAACTAAACAACACTCCCACAACCAGATAACACTCTCTAAGGATGGCCTTACACCGTCATCTGATTTAGAAATGGCGAATGAATTTAATAGCTTCTTTTCATCGGTTGGTGCTAACCTTGCCAGTAAAATCCCACAGACTCAGACACATATCAACACATATCTCTCAGGCAGCTATCCAAACTCTCTTCTCCTCTCACCAGTCAGCCCGACACATGTTGTGTCCATCATACACTCACTAAAAACCAAAGCTGGGAACATCAGTGAAATCCCATCCATTGTATACAAGAGCGCCTCCCACGCCCTTGCCCCACCTATAGCTCTGCTGTTCAACAAATCCCTTGAGTGTCATACCTTCCCTGATATCCTTAAAAAAGCAAGAGTAACACCAGTTCATAAAGGAGGTAATCTGGCAGACATAAACAACTATAGAACAATATCAAACCTACCCATACTATCAAAAATATTTGAAAAAATTATCTACAAACAGCTCTACTCCTACCTCGTAAAATTTGACATTCTTAGCCCCTGTCAGTTTGGCTTCCGCTCCCAAAAAAATACCAACGATGCAATTATTAGTCTCCTTCATATAATTTACTCAGCCCTTGACAAAAATGAGTTTCCGATTGGACTCTTCATTGACCTGAGAAAGGCCTTTGATACTGTTAGTCACAATTACCTCTTACGTAAACTCCATCATTATGGAATTCGAGGCCATACACTGGACTATATCCAATCCTATCTTAGTGATAGACACCAATGTGTAGCCATCAATAATATAACCTCTCCTACTCTACCAATAACCGTTGGAGTGCCACAGGGCAGCATTTTGGGACCTCTCTTATTTCTTATTTACATCAATGATCTGCCTAACGTCTCTAACATTCTGAAACCTATTTTGTTTGCTGATGATACTACCCTCATCTACTTCAACCCCAACCCACATACACTAAATAATGTTGTTAATAATGAACTAAAAAAGTCCACTTATGGATGTCAACCAACAAACTAACACTTAACATAGAAAAGACCTACTACATCTTATTTGGAAGCAAATCAACAAATGCAATTCAGCTTCAGATAGACAATGTAAACATTAGCAATAAAAAGATGGAAAGTTTCTCGGCCTATTTCTAGACAAGAGACTCAACTTCAGTACCCACATACAACAGATAACTAAGAAAGTCTCTAAAACAGTTGGTATACTCTCCAAAATCAGATATTATGTACCTAACTCTGCTCTCATCTCTCTCTCTATATTATGCACTAATCTATCCCTATCTTAATTATGGTATCTGTGCATGGGGTTCAACCACTGCAAACCACCTCAAGTCCATCATTACCCAGCAAAAATCTGCTATCAGAATAATAACAAATTCTGCTTTCAGACAACACTCAGCCCCCTTGTTTAACTCCCTAAACATGCTACACATAATCTCACTCCGCAAATTCTCTTGTGTCAACTACATTTACAAAACCCTGTTCTTAAATGCAAATCCTGCTCTGAAACTCTCCCTGGACAGATGTAATAGGACCCATTATCACCTCACCAGAAATAAATCTCTCTTTGATATCCCCAGAGTCAAACTTAATTTGTGTAAACACTCTATGCAAATAAAGGAACCCCAGTCTATGGAACTCACTCCCTGTTGAATTGAAAAGCTGTCCAACTTTTGCATCATTCAAAAACAATACTAAAAAGTACCTAATTTCATCTTCATAGTTTTTTACTTTTTGCTTTAAAACTGCACTGTATCTATTGCTACCCAATCTCCCAATCTTTATGTACCCAATCTGAACATCTTTATCATTGCGATCATTACTGTCTTCTTATATGTGCTGTCAATCTGCTGTATGGTGTCTATTAATCTTGTTTAAATTACCAATCGTGCTGTCAATGTAATCAGAGCTTTAATATACCAATGTGCTTTAATATACTGACTAATCTCTCTGATCTCATTTTTTTTCTTGCAATGTATTTGTTATCATTTTATTAATTCTGATAGAATTTACCTACTTAAAATTATCTGTTAGATTAAGGACCTGCCCGAAACGCTGCGCGTACTAGTGGCTTTACAAGAGTGCAATTACTGTACTATGCTATGTATTCTCACAAACCCAATGTACCTTCTTGTATATAAATAAATAAAATAAAATAAAATAAAATAAAATAAAATAAAATAAGATGTTGAATTCGCTGGACAACCTGCTTGTGACAGAAAAGGAAAGGGGCAAGTGGGTCTCCCTGCTGTACACCTTCTGCAGAAATAACTTCATGTTCACCAAACAACAGTATCGAGATCCTACTGTACTCTGCTGAGACGAAGGGGAGTAGAGAAGGAAAGCTTGTTCGAACTGCTTTCCAGTACCACATCCCTTTTTACCTGGTTGAAGGCATTTTTAAAGTCTAATTTAATGAATGCCTTATTTTCTGTGAGGTGCTTAATATAGGCTCACTGCTGAGCTGCTGCTTCACAGCCATGGGGACATAATATATATATTATATATATATATATATTATATATATATATATATATATATATATATATATATATATAATATATATATATAATATATAATATATATATATATATATATATATATATATATTATATAAACTGAAAACTTACACCCCAGAAGTGACTCGAACCCATACTCCAGGAGCAACGCAACTGGTATGTACAGGACGCCTTAATCCACTTGACCATCACAACCGGACAAAAACTGATGGTAGCCGAGGCTATTTAGCCCATCAGCCCGCCGGCACTCTGATGGGAATCTTGGGCATAGCATTTTATCAAATCACCTCATTCTTTGGGGCACACGTGAGGAACACAAATGTGAACAAGCCTGAATGGTCCCCAGGACTATATGCTACTGAAAACTCACACCCCAGAAGTGACTCTTGCTATGCCCAAGATTACCATCAGAGTGCCGGCGGGCTACAGTGTGTGTTGCTCTCATCCACAGATAGCGATGTTTTAAAAAAAAAAAAAAGTATGTTTTCTCCGGTCACAGGTAAGACATGTATATAGTAAGTATGTAGAAACACGCGCCTATTCAAATGCAATGTCGTGTCAAAATTTCAAAGCAATCGGTAAAGAGGTTTCGAAGATTTCTTTCTCTCACATGAAAAACACTTGAAAAACACAGTTTTTAAAAAAAAAGCATGTTTTTCCGTCTCAGACGTGACATCAATATAATATGTATATAAAAACCTGCTCGGATGCGAATGGAACATTGTGTGAAAAATTCAAAGCAATTGGTGAAGAACTTTTGAAGATTAGCGATTTTGAACAAACGAACATCTCCATTTTTATTTATATAGATTGTTTAGGTCCTGATATGACGATCTGAGTGTTAACATATTACAAGATATGAGCAACAGTTATTACAGTGGTAGCAGTGGTCTTCGTACCAGTTATTACAATCGTATTGAAGCCTCTTGTGTGGAACTTCTGTGTCTCACAAATTTGAGGGACCAAATTAAGTTGCTGAGCGATTGGGCCATCTGTCTTATAAAGTTTGTAATCCACAGCATACCCGTCAGACTATACTCAGACATACCCTTCATAAATACTTCAGCAGACGCTGAAGGAAGTACGGAAGCGCTGTCGCTGTCATCTAGAGGGCGACGAACATTGTGAGTATAGTGACCTGGACAGTAACCCACAGTCACCAGTCAGGACTGAGAGCAGTGAAATTAGCGAGGCACCCACACCTGGTGACTTAAATACCACCACTCGTCTAGCTAGTGTACTCACCTAATTGTGCTCGCGGGGGTTGAGCTTTGGCTCTTTGGTCCCGCCTCTCAACTGTCAATCAACTGGTGTACAGATTCCTGAGCCTACTGGGCTCTATCATATCTACATTTGAAACTGTGTATGGAGTCAGCCTCCACCACATCACTTCCTAGTGCATTACATTTATTAACTACTCTGACACTGAAAAAATTCTTTCTAGCGTCTCTGTGGCTCTTCTGGGTACTAAGTTTCCACCTGTGTCCCCTTGTTCGTGTCCCACCCGTGCTGAAGAGTTTGTCTTTGTCCACCCTGTCAATTCCCCTGAGAATTTTGTAGGTGGTTATCATGTCCCCCCTTACTCTTCTGTTTTCCAGGGATGTGAGGTTCAGCTCCTTTAGCCTTTCCTCGTAGCTCAATCCTCTCAGTTCCGGGACGAGCCTGGTAGCATACCGCTGAATCTTCTCTAACTTTGTTTTGTGTTTAACTAGGTATGGACTCCAGGCTGGAGCTGCATACTCCAGGATTGGTCTTACATAAGTGGTATACAGGGTTCTGAAAGATTCCTTACACAAGTTTCTGAAGGCAGTTCTTATGTTGGCCAGTCTAGCATATGCCGCTGATGATATTCTTTTGATGTGGGCCTCTGGGGACAGGTTCGGTGTGATATCAACCCCCAGATCCTTCTCTCTATTTGACTCTTGCAGGATTTCCCCTCCCAGATGATACCTTGTGTTCAGCCTCCTGCTCCCTTCGCCTAATTTCATCACCTTACACTTTCCCGAGTTGAACTTTAGCAGCCATTTTCTAGACCATTCCTCAAGTTTATCCAGGTCATCCTGTAGTCTCTGTCTATCTTCATCCGTCTTGATTCTTCTCATAATTTTTGCATCATCAGCAAACATCGAGAGGAATGAGTCTATACCCTCTGGAAGATCGTTCACATATATTAGAAACAGGATGGGTCCAAGTACTGAGCCCTGTGGGACTCCGCTGGTGACATCTCGCCACTCTGATGTCTCCCCCCTCACCGTTACTCGCTGTTTCCTGTTGCTTAAGTACTCCTTATCCACTGGAGCACCTTCCCTTTTACTCCTGCCTGTTGCTCCAACTTTTTTAACAGCCTTTTATGGGGTACTGTGTCAAAGGCTTTTTGGCAATCAGGAAAATGCAGTCGGCCCACCCTTCTCTTTCCTGCCTAATTTTCGTTGCCTGGTCATAAAATTCTATTAAACCTGTGAGGCACGATTTACCATCTCTGAACCCATGTTGGTGGTGCGTTACAAAGTTATTTCCCTCCAGATGCTCTACGAGCCTTTTCCTCACGATCTTCTCCAGCACCTTGCATGGTATACAAGTTAAGGAAACTGGCCTGTTATTCAGTGCCTCTTGCCTGTCACCCTTTTTGTATATTGGGACCACGTTAGCTGTCTTCCAACTTTCTGGTAAGTCTCCTGTTTCCAGTGACCTGTTATACACCATAGAGAGTGGCACACTTAGTGCTTCTGCACCTTCCTTTAGTATCCATGGTGAGATTCTATCAGGCCCAACAGCCTTTGTCACATCCAACTCCAGCAGACACCTTTTGACCTCATCACTGGTGAGGTCAAATTCCTCCAAGGTTGCTTGGTTTGCCGCCTCCTCATTTAGTGCAGGGGCTTCTCCTTGTTCTATTGTGAAGACCTCCTGGAATCTCTTGTCGAGTTCTTCACACACCTCCTTGTCATTCTCTGTGTATCTGTTCTCCCCTTTCCGCAGCTTCATCACTTGTTCCTTCACTGCTGTTTTCCTCCTGATGTGGCTGTGGAGCAGCTTTGGTTGGGTCTTGGCTTTACGCGCGATGTCATTTTCAAACTGTCTCTCTGCTTCCCTCCTCACTCTGATGTACTCGTTTCTGGCCCTCTGGTATCTCTCCCTGCTCTCTGGTGTTCTGTTATTTCTGTAGTTTCTCCATGTTCTTTTACTCAGTTGTTTCGCTACCTTACATTCCTGGTTGAACCATGGGTTTTTCTGTTGTTTTTCGTTTTTCTCCTTTTGGACGGGGATAAACCTGTCTGCAGCTTCCTGGCACTTTTGGGTGACAAAATCCATCATGACCTGCACATTCTTGTCTCTAAGTTCTGTTTCCCATGGTATTCCCCTGAGGAAGTTCCTCATCTCGTCATATTTTCCTCTTCGGTAATTCAGTCTTTTCCCCTCCACTCCCATCCTTGGATAGGTTATCCCTACCTCCACCAAGTACTCAAAGGTCAGTACACTGTGGTCACTCATTCCTATGGGGGCTTCAACTTTGACTTCCCTTATTATGTGTTTGACGTATCACAGCTTGAACCTGCGGAACTTGAAAGCCTATTAAAAATAGTGTTCCCAAATGTTTAAAATCAAATGTTGAAGAGTTCATAAATAACAGTGTTGTAAACAAAGACACGAGAGACAGTGTATTGCAGCTGTATTGCCTTGCATCCAGGTGTATCACAGAGCTTAGAGGGATACCAGGAGTGATATCAAGTAAAGCAAGGGAACACCTGATTATACAAACCCATATGAGCTCTTGTGGACTAATAAATTAGATATCAACTATGGCTCCCTCCACAAACTTTCCCCCAATCTACAACGGTGCTTTGTATCTTCAGTTGGAACATAGCATCACTCAAGAAAAGACTTCCTGATCTCCACCACAAAGTGACGACCGAGCCCATTGATGTCGTCTGCCTTCAGGAGTGCAGCGTTCCCATCAGGTCTCCACCTCCCTAAATTACTCTCCTTTGTTGTCTATAACCTTAAATTAAATATAACCTTAAATTAAATATAAGAATTGTCATTCTTATATTTTGTATGTTAAGAAGTCTCTTCCTCACCAGGCACTCCCAGCCAAGACAACCGAAGGGCTTCAGTGTCATGGTGTGAAGATCTACGTGGGGAGTAAGTAATTATCAAAAGAATGCACCAAGCCGGGAAGGCTATGTAGCCCCATCAAATGTGAGTGATAATCATAAGGCGCTAAATGTCACTATGGATGCCAATACGAGAACAAAAACGCATAAAATCAAATACAAATTCAAATATTTATTCAGGTAGAGTACATACATACAAGGTGAGATACAAAACGTTGATGGAATTATAGATAGAGCTAGTACATACAATGCCTAAAGCCATTATTACGCAAGGCGTTTCGAGCAGGAAAAACACTAAGAATAAACATAATACTAATTGAGATTAGAGTATAAATTGTGTTGTGAAAATAAAAAAAAAGGGGGGAACATGGCAGAACAAATAGCAAAAATACAATTTGGTCAACAAACAGCATTGTTTAAAATAAAGATATGGGTTGACATTTTGGAGGTGAGGTAGGTTACATGGAGTTAATTAGGTAGTACTTAGTTTTTATCTTAAACTGGTTGGGAGAGGTACAGTCTTTAACATAATTGGGAAGGTCATTCCACATTCTGGGTCCCTTGATTTGTAAAGCATTTCTAGTTTGATTAAACCACACACTTCAGGAGGCTGCAATCAGCACGAAAGCAGATATAATCGTTTTGGAAGAAACTTTCCCAGCCACGAAATCTTTCAGATTAGCTGGATATCAGCACTATGTTATACCGTATGAGCAGGGGAGACAAAGAGGGTTAATGACCCTAGTCAGGAACACCATACCCAGCAAGAAAATAGACCCAGTTTCATGTGGGGATGGAGTAGAGGTATTAGCAGTAACAGTGAATATGGCTAATATTGAGCTCCTCATATACAACGTTTACAAGCCCCCCTAGACGTAAACTAGAAGCAGAGGCAGTGCTTGCCTTGGCCACGCAGGAAAATGTAATTGTTGCTGGGATTTTAATGCTCATCATCAAGAGTTAGGTAACTGGGCCAGCCAATGCAGATGGGCGCCATTTAGCTGCAGCTCTGCGAGAAGTACCTGAAATTACACTTCTCAACACTGGGGAACCCACTCACATTCTAGGAGGTTCCCTTGATCTTACATTCATCTCAACAGCACTCAAGCATCAGGCGAAGTGGGAAGTAGACCCGGTGATCACCAGTGACCACTATGCTACTGCCACAACACTAAACATAGAACGACCTCCTACACCACCTGCACAACCTAGGTGGAATTTAAGAAAGATCAATTGGAACTTTAAAATGGTATGCAACATACACGCCACTTGAGGATTTGAACATACACGAGACCAATCTGCAGGAAGCCATTACAGCTGCTGCAAACAAAGCTATTCCAATCATTATCATAGGAAACACAAAACGAAAGAACTATTGGTTCTATAGTAATGAAGTTAAAGAACAGAACCACAGAGTCAACATCTTCAGAAAACATCTAAAGAGAAACCCCACACCAGAAAGAAGAACTCTGCTAAGAGCAGTGATATCTGAAACAAGACGAGTTTCTAGAGAAGTATAGGAGGCAAGATGGTTTGAGTGGTGTCAAACTCTAAATGAACATAGAAGTCTTGGCAAGATATGGGGTCAGATTAAAACTATCAGGTCGACCAGCCCGACCACAGGCATGTATTCAACCATTGCAGGAGGCCGAGAGACTTGCTCTCCAATTTGCAGAAAGAACACCTTCATATCAGCTTCTTGCAATGGTCTGAAGGTAGCAAGAACAATTAAAACAAGATAGGTTGACAATCATTCATGAGAGCATAGCTATATATGTCGAATGAGACTGTCCCTTCACCAAACAAGAACTAATCAGAGCCAAAAAAGGTGGTAAGGACACTGCACCAGGTGCTGATAACATTACATACTCAATGATCGCACATGCAGGTCCTGCTGGAGAACAAGGAATATTGGACGTCATCAATGCATCTTGGCAGCAAGGCAAACTACCAACCTCTTGGAAGAAAGTCGACATCATACCGATTCCCAAGCCGAAAGAACCTGACAATTACAGACCCATTTCATTAACATCATGCATTAGTAAAACTGCAGAACGGATGGTTTTAAATAGGCTACTGTGGAAGACTGGAGACCTGCATAAACACATATTTGGCTTCACTAGAGGAGTAGGTACTGCCAACTGCATAGCAACATTACTAGGAACAGTTAACTCAGGTCCAGCTATAGTGATCTTCCTTGATCTAGAAAAAGCATTCCAACTTGCAAGCCCGCAAGCAATTTTACACACCAAGATCGTGAGGAAAAGGCTCGTAGAGCATCTGGAGGGAAATAACTTTGTAACGCACCACCAACATGGGTTCAGGGATGGTAAATCGTGCCTCACAGGTTTAATAGAATTCTATGACCAGGCAACAAAAATTAGGCAGGAAAGAGAATGGTGGGCCGACTGCATTTTTCTGGACTGCCAGAAAGCCTTTGATACAGTACCCCATAAAAGGCTGTTAAAAAAGTTGGAGCAACAGGCAGGAGTAAAAGGGAAGGTGCTCCAGTGGATAAGGAAATACTTAAGCAACAGGAAACAGCGAGTAACGGTGAGGGGGGAGACATCAGAGTGGCGAGATGTCACCAGCGAAGTCCCACAGGGCTCAGTACTTGGACCCATCCTGTTTCTAATATATGCAAACGATCTTCCGGAGGGTATAGACTCGTTTCTCTCAATGTTTGCTGATGATGCAAAAATTATGAGAAGAATCAAGACGGATGAAGATAGACAGAGACTACAAGATGACCTTGACAAACTGGAGGAATGGTCTAGAAAATGGCTGCTAAAGTTCAACTCAGGAAAGTGTAAGGTAATGAAATTGGGGCGAAGGAGCAGAGGCTGAACACAAGGGTAAGAGGTGAAATCTGAAATCCTGCAAATAGAGAAAAAGATCTGGGGGTTGATATCACACCGAACCTGTCCCCAGAGGCCCACATCAAAAGAATATCAGCGGCATATGCTAGACTGGCCAACATAAGAACTGCCTTAGAAACTTGTGTAAGGAATCGTTCAGGACCCTATATACCACTTATGTAAGACCAATCCTGGAGTATGCAGCTCCAGCCTTGAGTCCATACCTAGTTAAACACAAGACAAAGTTAGAGAAGATTAAGCGGTATGCCACCAGGCTCGTCCGGAACTGAGAGGAATGAGCTACGAGGAAAGGCTAAAGGAGCTGAACCTCACATCCCTGGAAAACAGAAGAGTAAGGGGAGACATGATAACCACCTACAAAATTCTCAGGGGAATTGACAGGGTGGACAAAGTCAAACTCTTCAGCACGGGTGGGACACGAACAAGGGGACACAGGTGGAAACTTAGTACCCAGACGAATCACAGAGACGTTAGAAAGAATTTTTTCAGTGTCAGAGTAGTTAATAAATGGAATGCACTAGGAAGTGATGTGGTGGAGGCTGACTCCATACACGGTTTCAAATGTAGATATGATAGAGCCAAGTAGGCTCAGGAATCTGTACACCAGTTGATCGACAGTTGAGAGGCGGGACAAAGAGCCAAAGCTCAACCCCCGCAAGCACAATTAGGTGAGTACACCTTAGTTAAAAAAAGGTGTAAAAGGGAAATATACTAGCATGGATTCAAGATTACCGAAGTCACAGGTATGCCAGAGTAAAGTTGCAAGGACTAGTGTCGGACTACCACTTGCACGAGAATGGGACTCCACAAGGAGGAGTCCTCAGTCCTAGTCTTTTTGACATCCTTACGTAAAACCTTGTTACCATGACATTTACAGAAGGGGTTAAATTGCTAAGCTATGTCGATATAGCATTAGTCAGTACAGGTCCTTCACTTCTAAATAAAGCACAAGGTGCATTAGATAAAGTAACATCTGAATGCAGCGTTTTAGGGCTAAAAATATATGCACGGAAGTCTAAGGCAATGAGACTAGGCGGCAACACTCCAGACAGGCACCTACACATTCAAGACCTTAACCTTCAGTGGGTTACACAATATCAATATCTCCGAGTGTGGATAGATTTTAAAATGACATTCAACAAGCAAATTCAATATCTAAAGGAGAAAGCAAAATCACGACTGAATATAATGAGAGCAATCACAGGGTCCCGTCTAGGAGCGGGACACAAAGTGTTAAGAATGTTTTACATACACGCCGTTCGTTCCCTAGTTGATTATGCAGCGCCTGTCTTTCTCACTCTTTCTCCTGGTCAGTGGGCAAACGTTGAGGTTATTCAAAACGATGCATTGCGAATCATAACAGGAGCTCCCAAATGGATTAAAATACTGAACCTAAGACTAGAAACCAAGCTAACGTCGATTGAAATAAGGGTAAAAGGGATTGCTGCGTGCATGCTGACCAAGATATTGACTAGACCTAGAATCGGTTCACTTAAAAGATATAATAACTGGAGCACTAACTCTGGACAGAAGAGCCTCCAATAGCAACAGGTGGACCCATTGTGTGATAAACACCATCAATACATTCGATATAACAAACACAGTCACTGAGAAGGGTGTCGATGAAATACATGCAGACTTTGTTATACAAGCCCCTTGGGAATCTCCGCCAGCAGACTTTAAGATTATGGTTATTGAAGGAAAAAAGAACAAGACAAATCCTCATCTGCTACGTAACATTGCACAGATGCATATAGAAGCAAACTTGGCATCCGACAGCTTCACTTACTTCACAGATGGATCAGTAGACCAGCAGGGACAAGAAACCGGAGCTACAGTTAAAGCAGGAAACTCTGTAAATAGTTGGAGGCTCTCAAATGTGTGTTCGACTTTACAAACAGAGATGCTAGCCATTCAAAATGCTTTGGAACATGCTCTTGCTGAACACCGACAACATGTTATCATACATACAGATTCGAGAACCGCCATTGAAACTTTGCAACAAGAACAAATATGTGATAACATACATCTGATCACAAATGTCATATCATTAATGCAAACACTCAAACGACAAGGCCGACGGGTACTTATCAAGTGGGTGCCAAGTCATGTGGGAATAATAGGAAATGACATTGCAGACGAAGATGCAAAACTTGCAACTAAGAGAAGAAATGTAGACATTTACATACCACAGAGTCTATCACAGATTAAGAAAGTAATTAGAAACAGAGCAATGCAAAAGATGTACAGTGACCACAACACAGCAGTTGCAACATCAGGCATCAGGATCTGTGGGTTGGTAAAAGAATTCAACCAACTACGAACCCCTTAGTTTGATGAAAGGGAGCAGTAGAGCAACAGAAGTACACTTACATCGCATCAGGCTTGGATACCCATGTGCATGGGAAATAGGCTTACAGGTTCCGGAAGACGAGAGGAAATGTCAACATTGTGGAGAAATGCCTGACAGACTACTGGAACATGATCTAACACAGTGCACAGTTACAAACTCATTAAGATTTCAACTTAGAATCAACAGAGCAGAAGTTGTTAAACACATATGGCGAAATCTTACTGCAGCGACCATGCGAGTAATAAATACTCGCACTCCGTCCAAGTAAAACAGAAACAAGCAACACTTAGTGGGCCAGCCAGAGGCTTAGGGTCTGCGCAGGAATATCCCTGGAAAAAAGGTCGTCTCTTCCTCTAGCCAGTCCCGGGATACACCGAATTCTGTCACTGCCACTTCACAGGCAGACAGCAGATACTACACTGTTCCTATTCGGCGGCGGCTCACTGCTCACGTAAAGCAGAATGGAGTAGAGATATATATGCTGCCTTGGGTAGACTCACGGTCCTCGTACCACAGCAGCCCTACGTCGCCTCTGTGGATACAGACACATCATCAGTAAACTGGCCAGTACATGGAACACTAGGAAATACCACTTACGGACTCTAACATAAACATACAACTCCTACAATAGATGGCGCTGATTTTCTAGGCGCCACCTCACCAGAGGTCAGCACCAGCTACCTCTCGAGCTGACCAGGACAGGAATCTAGCGCCTCTTGCTGGTATCATCCTGCCACCACCAGATGGCGTCGTCCGTTTTGTGGGGGTTTCGGGAGCGTACTCACAGATGGCATTGACGTCGCTGCGCCATGCTCCGACGATGGAGTCGGGTTCGTAATAAGGTAGTATCGTCAGCAAATAATATTGGTTTAAGAATGTTAGAGACTGTAGGTTGATTATTGATGTATATAAGAACTAGGAGAGGTCCTAGGATGCTGCCCTGTGGTACTCCTACGGTTAATAAATAAATAAATAAATAAATGTTTATTCAGGTAAGGTACATACATACAAGAGATTTTACAAAAATTTATCGATTTATAGATAGAGCTAGTACATACAATGTCTAAAGCCACTATTACGCAAAGCGTTTCGGGCAGGAAAAACATTAATGACTAAAACTTAATACTAATTGAGTATAAAGAATAAAATGTGTTGAGAACAAATAAAAATAAAGATAAAAAAAGGGGGAACATGGCTGAAAAAGCAGCACAAATACAATTAGGTCGACAACAGCGTTGTTTAAAATAACAGACATGGGTTGACAATAGAGGAGTAAGGTAGGTTACAGGGAATTTATTAGGTAGAGTTTTTTTTATCTTAAACTGGTTGAGAGAGGTACAGTCTTTAACATGGTTGGGAAGATCATTCCACATTCTGGGTCCCTTGATTTGAAGAGCATTTCTAGTTTGATTAAGTTGTACTCTTGGAATATCAAAACTGTATTTATTTCTGGTGTGGTGCTCATGGGTTCTGTTACAACATTCAATGAAGCTTTTGAGGTCAGGATTGGCATTACAGTTCAGCATTTTATATATGTATAATACACATGAGAGAATGTGCAGTGACTTAATATCTGTCTATATCTACAATATATCTACAAGGCATCCATCTACAATCTATCTACAAGGCATATATCTACAAGTTAATATCTACAAGGCATCCATCCCGGCCAACTCTAACAATATTCGTGTTTCTCCGTCTGCAAGCTCTGGGGTCCGGGGCGGCGGTGCTGCCCTCCCCTCCACCCATTGAGCAAGGGAGCAGAGTCCTCTCAACCCTCTCCTATGAACATGCTAGCATCCCATTTTAAGCAACTCAAGCGAGCTTCCGGTCCCTCACCGGAATTCTATAACTGGGCCGAGAATCAGTGAATCAGAAAATCTGATTCTGATTCAGAGAATCAGAATCAGAATCATCAAAAAGTTGTGCCAAGTCCTCGAGTCACAAAATACTATCATCTTGAGTCTTCTCAAGATGTTTAAGTTTATCATGCCCGAAACGCTTTGCGTAATAGTGGCTTTAGGCATTGTATGTACTAGCTCTACCTATAAGTCTACCAATCCTTGTAAAAAATATTGTATGTATGTACCTTACCTAAATAAAATTGTATTGTATTGTATTGTATTCTAAATGAGAATCTTGCGAACCGCGCTAATCTCCAACAACAACAACAAGAAATAACCCTCCTCCGCGAGGATATTAGAAACTGCAAGGCTAGCCAAGACCAACTACAGCATGATTTGAATGATCTCCGTGAGGAAAACAACCTTCTGAAAACTGATGAAGCCATAAAAAAACAGGAGGAAACTCTCAGCAAAATGACTGCATGTATCAGTACATTTTCAGCCCAACGTTCCGTCTCCCAGGATGAACAAGACCAGCAAAAGCTGCTAGACTCTGTTAGTGTCGTCCCAAGATATACCTGTGGAACATGAAGGTGAAAATTGTGTCGAAATAGCTCAGGATCTCTTAAAAAACAAATTGCAGCTCATTCTAAACAAAACTGACGTTATTGCTGCCTACAGAGTAGGCAAAAAGAATCCATCAGGTCAAAACCAACGGAAAATTCGCCTGAAGCTGTCTTCCCAGTTCACGAAATCCCATCTAGTCCGGACAGCTGCAACCCAACGGAAGGGATTATACATCAACGAGTGCTTGACTAGGAACAGACAGCAACTCCTCTACCGCCTGCGTCAAATCCGTCAAAAAACCCAGATGCGATTCATCAGTGCTTCGTTAGAGATGGTCTGATAAAGGTGAGAAAAACCGCAGAGGGCAAAATGTTTACAATTACTAAAGAAGAGAACCTCAACACTTTCCTCTCCCAATGTGGTTTGTCTCACCTATTATCACTCCCAGTGAATTAACTTAATTAACCCCCTGTCAACTAGTGGGGCTAGGTTCCTAAGTCTCCTTGTTTCATTTTCTGACTTAATTTTTAACTTACTCTTAACTAGTCATTTACTGAAATTATTTAATTGAGTGCATTAATAGTTCTTCAGGTCTTATTAAGTTTACAGTCATAACTGAACTATTTATAGTTAATAATCATTAGCTTAAATTTGCCTATGTTTATTATTCAACTTTTCTTTGATTTCATTTATTACCTAGGTTGCCTAGCCTCGCCATGCTCCCTTACTCCATTGTACCCCTGGCTTTGCCTGCATCTCAAATTGCAAATTGTTACTTACAGTGTCCTGAGAGTACTTGTAAGCAATCTACCTCATTTTTCATTTTTGCTCAATTTGTTATTGTATTGCTTAGTCTTGTTTATATTTTCGTTTTGTATTTCTATATCTTGTGTTTTGTATAGTCCATGTTCATATGTTTTTTCTTTAATCTCATTTATTACCTAGGTTGCCTAGACTAGCCATACTCCCTTACTCCATTGTACCCCTGGAAGCCCCTTGCAAGCTAACTTTTTTTTTTTTTTATTCATTTTGTGTTTGTTTTGTACAGTATTGTGTACATATTTTTCCCTATTTTATAGCTTATTTCTACCTTGTAATTTGCCTTTCTTTCCTTGTTTTTTCTTGCAATCAGCTTTTTTTATGCAGACAAGTATAGACCCAGAACTTAACCTCTTATCCACTATCTATGACAATAATCACTTTAATGATCTAAATTGCAGATATTTTGCAGCACATGATTTAAACAATGTATTAACTCATAATCACAATATCTCTGTAATCAATTTGAACGTTAGATCCCTAGGTAAACACTTCGATGATGTTAGTGCCTTGATTGAAACTATTGACAACAAATTCTCTTTTATTATACTTACTGAAACATGGTTGAAAGAGGATACTACTCAACTCTTTAACATGCCTAACTACTCAGCAATTCACAACTGTCGTCAACTTCAGAGAGGTGGTGGCACTGCTCTTTACTACCACCAAGAACTAACATGCTTAAAAGAAATTAGAACTAGAGACTGCTATGGGGAGTATATCTTCGCCAGCTTCAGAGTCAAGGGTGCCGAGTCTGTCCTGTCTGTGGGTGCAGTTTATAGAATTCCTAACACTGATGTGTCCGAATTCAACTCAAACCTTAGAAATCTAATACTTGATAACATATTGAACAAAAACCACCTAATTATCGCAGGGGACTTTAATATTGACCTCTGCGAGCCAGAACACCCTACTGCTGTTAGCTTCCTCAACTGTATGAATTCCTGCTTCCTCATACCCTTAATCACTAGACCTACTAGAATCACTGATAGCACTGCCACGACTCTAGATCACATCTGGACCAACATAACCTCTCCGCTTACTTCAGGTATAATCACCGATAGCACTACAGACCATTACCCCACATTTCTCTTAACTAACATTAGCAAACCACCTCTTGAGTCAAGAGAGATACGTTTTAGACTGCACAATGAAACTGTTATAGACAATTTTATAACTGCTGCTGATAATGTCAACTTGGAGTCCGAGTTAGGTAACATAGAGGACATCAACCTAGCAGTGCAATCTTTTCTTCAAAAAACTCTTAGCCTTTATAATACCCACTGTCCTATGCTTACAAAACAAGTCACAACCAAAAGGCTCAACAATCCCTGGCTTACAAAGTGAATACTTAAATCTATTAATAAAAAACATGACCTTGAGAAGAAGTATAGGTTAGGAATTGTCTCCAAAGAATTCTCAAAGAATTACTCATTATTGCTATCTAAGATAATTAGACGAGCCAAAACTAAATACTACGAAGATAAATTTACTCAAAATAAACAATACCCAAATTTGTAACAAATTAGATGGCAAATTCCTTGGCATTCTCATTGACCACAAGCTGAATTTCCAGGGACACATTCTAAATATATCAAAAAAAGTTTCAAAAACTGTGGGCATTCTTTCTAAGATCAGATATTATGTACCACGCCCTGCCCTGGTGACTCTATTACTCCCTTATCTATCCATATCTCAACTATGGTATTTGTGCATGGGGCTCTACTACCCAAAATCACTTACGTCCTCTAATTACTCAACACAAAGCTGCTATTAGGACAATATCCAACTCTGGCCCCAGGCATCACTCGGTACCCCTACTCAAATCTCTGAATATGCTAGACATTAAGTCACTGCACATTCTCTCATGTGTATTATACATATATAAAACGCTAAACTATAATGCCAATCCTGATCTCAAAAGCTTCATAGAAGGATGTAACAGAACCCATGAGCACCACACCAGAAATAAATACAGTTTTGATATTCCTAGAGTACGACTTAATCAAACTAGAAATGCTCTACAAATCAAGGGGCCCAGAATGTGGAATGACCTTCCCAACCATATTAAAGAATGTACCTCTCTCAACCAGTTTAAGTTAAAAACGAAGCTATACCTAATAAATTCTCTGTAACCTACATTACCCTTCTATTGTCAACCAATGTCTGTTTTTTTTTAAAGAGCGCTGTTTGTCGACATAATTGTATTTGTGCTGCTTTTTCATCTATGTTTTCATTTCTTGTTTTCATTCTACTCATTATGCTCAATTAGTATTAAGCTTGTCATTTAAGTTTATCATGCCCGAAACGCTTTGCGTAATAGTGGCTTTAGGCATTGTATGTACTAGCTCTACCTATAAGTCAACCATTCTTTGTAAAAATTTATTGTATGTATGTACCTTACCTAAATAAACATTTTATTTTATTTTATTTTTTATTTTTTTTATTTTAACATATTCAGAGATTTGAGTAGGGGTACCGAGTGATGTCTGGGGCCAGAGTTGGATATTGTCCTAATATCAGCTTTGTGTTGAGTAATTAGAGGACTAAATGATTTTGGGTAGTAGAACCTCAAGCACAAATACCATAGATGAGGGAGTAATAGAGAGTCGCCAGGGCAGGGTGGGGTACATAATATCTGATCTTAGAAAGAATGCCAACAGTTTTTTAATTTTTTTTATATATATTTAGAATGTGTCCCTGGAAATTCAGCTTGTGGTCAATGAGAACGCCAAGGAATTTGCCATCTAATTTGTTACAAATTTGGGTATTGTTTATTTTGAGATTTATTTGATTAGAGGATTTATTGCCAAACAGAATATAGAAAGTTTTGTCAATGTTAAGGGTGAGTTTGTTGGCAGTTAGCCAAAGATGGACTTTATTTAGCTCAGTATTTACTGTGGCATTTAGAGCAAGGGGGTCAGGACTGGAGTAAATGAAGGTTGTATCGTCAGCAAATAGAATTGGTTGGTTGGTTGAACAAGAGAACACAGATTCAAGTTAAGGAAACAAAGTCCTGAAAAAATATTTGAAAGTTTTCCTTTTCAAACATAGTGGTAGACAGAACAAGCCAAGTTAGGTGGTGGTGGTAAAGGTCAAAACCGTTAGTAGTTTCAAAGAGTATAGCTTTGAAACAGAGTACTGTGAAGACTGGACACCATGAGCATAGCTCTCATCATGTAACTACACTTAGGTAGTTACACTTAGGTAATTACACACATACAGTGCATGGAGACACACCCAGATGTCTCCTTGCACCTGATTTACACTTCATTTGCGAAATTGGGAGAGTATTGTTGGGTTACATCCTATTGGCGGTCAGTTGTTGGGATTGGGGGACTTTGCAAGAACTTCCCTGTCCCTACAAAAGTACAAGACAGGCTTCCTCTCTTGGACAATGCGAGAACCAATAAAGCAACCAATTAGTGTGCTGAAGCTTCTTAAATTACAGGCCTTATTTCCACACTATGTCCACTCCTTAAGTTAGTTACAGCTTTTTATTTTTTTATTTTACTGAACTATGTAAAATTTATTTTATAATTATGATTGCTTCGCATTGTTGTAACGGGGGGGGGGGGGGGGGATGCGGGGGGGTTCTCGAATGATCTTTCCTGCTTTTTTTTACTCCCTCTATCCGTATTCTTACTATATACCCCGGGACCCCAGAACTTTCACTTGAGCCGACCCCACGCCACGTGGTTTCAAGACGATTACCGACTTGAGATTCTACAACCCGTATGACGTGACCTAGACTTCTAGCAAAACCCTAGGGTCGCCTTTACGCTTCCACCACCAGACCAGTAACACTGAGCAATGATCGAGGTCTGGGTCGATCATGCTAATTAATCAACCTTGGGGCTTGATCCCCACTAGTAACATATTAAGATCTTAAGTGTGGAATTAATTCACAATCAACGGTAAAGATGACTTCCGATTTGGTGTTAGAATCGGCGCCCAATTCAACTCTGCCTCGTGGGGACCACGTGACAAGGACCAACTCACATAAATATAACAAACACAGGGAAATAATGAAAATGCAAATTACTAGCTAATTAATTTATTAAAAGAAAAACTAAAACAAAATCTAAAGATGTTCACTCCCTATCAATTTAACACTCCCTACTTGGCAATGAATTGGCTATCCCTATAAATAACAATAGCAACTATACCTCTATATTGACCAGCTTGGGTGGAGTGCTGGTCTTGGGGGGAGAGGTGAGATGGTTGACCTCCCCCAGTTGATCTCCATCCCACACTAATCTCTCCTCGTCTGGTCTTCCCCAGACTAGAGCATTGTATCCTTCCGCATAGTCTAAGTTTTACCAAGTTACTAGCCAGGCCTAAGTTTAACAACTAACCTCTGTTGCACTGAATTGATCCAGATTGGTTGAAATATTGTACTGAAGTTAAATTACACAAGCATCTTAAGGAAGGGCTATTCCCAAATATAAAATGGCTATTTGACCTTTGAGAAATAGAGGACATGGAAACCTCTTGTGACCTGTGACCGCCAGGTCACTCAAATTCTTCCGCGCCGAGGTCTAGTCATGGATAGTGACGTCACTGATGGTGACTTAACTCAATAATTAGAATACTCTTGATATTGTAACCAGTAATACTATACAATATAATTTGAATACAATATGAATGAAGGCTAATTTCTCTAAAATACTGAGTACTATAGAATGATTCATTATACAAAACTATGAACAAAGACGTCAGCCATTTTGTGACTCAGACTTGCTAATCCCCAGAGGAATGCGCGTTGTGAGGTCAGGTCCCTACACGACTTCTGGAACCTTCTGGATAATTCTTACAACAAGCCTTGTTACAACCCCCCCCCCCGCACAAGCACTTAGTAAACCTTGTTAATTTGTTAAAATAACGAGGTTTAGTATCCAAATCCACAATTCAACTCATGCCACAAACAAAAGCTAACCTAACTAATAAAATTTGACAATATTTGAGTGTCCAACATCATCATAAACATGTTTAACTTCATAAATTTCTCAGCTGTCAACTGACAGCAATCCTCCAACATCAGGAAACATACATCCTACTCTTACTGACATAGCTAAATAACATGTCCCTACTCTACATCAAAGACTAGCTATTAAATCTCTTGGCTCTTCACTAGCCAAGTCATGTGTCCTCTAGAGCCGGCCACACCGTGCTCAAACATAAACATTAAAGTTATATCTTCAGACTGAACTTTCAGTCATCCGGGAGCGTACTACGGAACTATCAAGCTCACATCCGTGTACGACCACTCCCCATCAATGTCAACCTTGACATGCTAAGGAACACCTAACGTTTATTACATGTATCTAAAAATATAAAAAAAATCCTATACTATATCACAGGTTTCAGCTGACTGTACAGCCAAGTGTTCTCACTCACTAGAAGTGTCAATGTTTATATTGGTCCGCCTCTCCTGTGTTCAAACATTCTGAAAAATAGCACACAACATAATTTTCCATAACCGTTTGTTCTGGGCTGAGACAATTACACAGGGGCTTCGATTTTGATATGACCAATTTATAGAGAAAATTTTCATATATTATACCAGAATTATTATTTTAAATCTGTTTTTCAACATTTATAAAGTATTGTGATTCTAAATCTGTTTTTCAACATTTAAACAAAAGTGTCCAGATGTTCTTTACACAGATGTTCAGAGCCAACTTTGTTTTTGTATCAATTGTTCATATTGAGTAATCGAGAAAAAAAAATCGATGCTGCTGGATGCTGAATGTAGTCGCTGACGATGACGTGTCGATCTTGCTTCTTCCCATGTGTAGACATCAATACCTGGTCCTCTTGTACTCCCATCCGGTACTTGAATGACGACAGAGTGTAGTAGAGCTGAGTGCCAAGTGACAGCTGTTACTTCGGCCATTAATCTTGCTCTCGACAGTCCACACGCCTTCATATCAATCACAGTTCACACGGCAGTCTTGATGTTAAACTTGACGTCGCAGATGACCACAGCAGAGCAGGACTGGATGTACCAACGGTGTCTCTTAGCAGGAGTGGTGTCAGAAGGTCGTAGAGGCGGGTTGCTTGTTTGCAGAACAGGTGAATCTCGTCTTCCATCATTGCTCACGTCATCTCAGGCGTTTCTTGATGTCACCAGGTTACTAGGCCGTAAACACCAACTGTGTATACCCTCGTACCGCCGACTTTAGGCCAAAGGAGACAATTTTGCGACCTTCTATTGGCGAGTCCCGGTACTCTGTAGGGAAACCGTGCCTTCCACCTGTGACCGCCTTAGTTCCGCTTTCTTGTTACTTCAGATGACGTAATCATTAATCTTCCGGCGAAATTCTTGAGTACTGCTACGTGCTTTCCATTTCTTGACCTCTCCTCCAACACTGCTGGAATGGCTGCAGTCTTGATGACGCAGCAGGTGGGTAGTGGTGATCTCGAGACAGCTACCCCGGCGTTGTATGGCACCTCCGGTGACTGCTATAATGTGGACAGCTCGCTGGCCCTGACAACCTCGTTAGTGACGTGAGGCGTCGGCCGGGTGACTCTTGGAGTCACTCATCCCCAAAGTAACTGATGTATGGGTTACTGGGTCTGGTGGGGGGAGGGCTTTGTGTAACGTGCCTCCCCCCTCGGTCTTTACAGACAAGGGTTCACGTGTGGCTGGAACAACTGGGTCGGTGTACCAATCAGACCTGGGAACAGACAGACACAACACAGCGGAAGCATAGATATACTCTGGGTTTGGTGGAGGTGGAACCCCAGAGCACGGTAAAAGTTGCTACCTGAGTCAAGTATAGAGATAGTACCTCATTGCCTTTACAGGAAAATCTAATGAATACTAAATTATACTAACCAAGGAAGTTACTTTACTGTACAGCGCGAGATCTCGTCACCATAGGGTGGCGAGACTGCACCTGACTACTGATGAGCGATGACAGAGGGTCATCCTCATCTTCTGACTCGTCGGTGAAGCCATGAGTCAGCACTGCTGAGTCAGGAACTAGACCCGCTGAAGGCAGTTCTAATTCCTCTCTAGCATGATAATGTTTCAATTTATTTACATGAATTGTCCTTTCCACCTGGTCCTCGAACACTCCTTTTATAACAAGATTAACCGGCCCCGCCCTTTTAATTACTCTATATGGTCCTCGCCACCTCGGAGCTAGTTTCCTGCTCTGATTGGCGGGCGCAGCCTCATTCACTCTCAATACGAGGCTTCCTTCCTTCAACTCAAGGGGCGCACTTTCTTGTCATAAAAATGAGCATACCGAGTCCGTGCCTTCTTGGACGCTTCAGCTGCAATATTCCATGCATTTCTCATTTTTCCAAGGACCTCTGAAGGATAGTCCTCCCCGTATGCAACATTATGTCTGTTAAGCAGACCTGAGGGGAAATTGCATGAATTACCAGTAAACAAATGAAGGGTTGGGTGTTAATTGATTGGTGGATGGCAGTATTCAAGGCGAACTGAACATAGGGTAGGTGTTCATCCCAGGTGTTTGCATCATGTTCAGCAAGGATTGCAAGCATATCCTTGACTGAACGATTAGTCCGTTCCGTCATTCCGTTTGCTTGTGGGTGGTAGGCTGTTGTAAAAGCCGAAGTTGTCTCTAAAATCTTACAAACTTCTCTAAATATATTCCCATTGAATTCTTGACCCCGGTCAGAGACTAAAACTTTAGGAGGTCCGAATACAGTAACGAACCTACGCAAGAACGCATCTGCAACCGTACGAGAATCCTTCTGAGGTAATGCAACTAGTGTAGTGTATCTAGACAGATGGTCAACTAGCACCAACACGTATCTGTTACCTGAATGACTGTGGTGTAAATCAATCAATCGGCCCCCACACGATCTAACGGTTCACGAATTTCAGGAAATTCCTGAAGTGGGGCTTGTACCTTAAGGGTACCTTTCCTCCTCTGGCAACGAGGGCACGACTTCACGAAATTGATTACCTCAGAAAGTAATCCTGGAAAATAAAATAGAGACTTTGCTTTTAAGTGGTTTTAAAGATCCCCGGATGCCCTGCAATTTTAGAAGCATGCGCAAGCTTTAACGCTGATGACCGCAACGCGTCCGGAATAACTAGCTGAAATACTGCCCTATCATTCTGGCTATTAACATAATACAGGACGCCCTGTTTCATTTCAAAATCATGAATAGGTAAATTCTTTTTTTTTCGGGTATTTTCCTCCCTCTAAATACTCAATAATTTCTCTCCATCTAGGCTCCTCATCTGGTATTCTCTCATTTTATCTGATGGAATGGTTTCAATATTTTCATTAATTGAACTGCCGCTATATTTCTACTTAGCGTATCTGGCACAACATGTGCTGGACCAGGCTTGTACAAGATCTGGAATGAGTGGGCCGAAAGTTCGTGAGACCAGCGTGACATTCGTGGGCATTTGTTCGCTTTTTAAATATGTGTTAACGCTCGATGGTCTGTGTAGATTACAAATGCCGCTGAAATAGGTAAGGCTCGAAATACCTAACTGATTCTACTACTGCCAGTGCCTCCCGATCCGTAGCTGAATAACGAACTTCAGGTCCTTTGACCTTCCTACTGAAATAGGCTACTGGATGGGGTAAATTATCGCATCTCGCTGAATTAAGCACCCGCCAATAGCAATACCGCTGGCGTCAGTGTGCACTTCCCACTCTTTCTCAAAATCAGGAATAGCCAATACCGGTGTCGTGATTAGTTGGTCTTTCAGTTTGCGATAGGCCTCGTCATGTTCAGATTTCCACACAAACTTCGCATTTTTCTTTGTCAGATCAGTCAGGGGTGCTGAAATGCCAGCGAAACCTTCAATATGACGACGAAAATATCCGGCCGCCCCCAAAAACCTACGCACGTCCTTTGCTGTCCTTGGAGTAGGCATGTCAGCAATGGCGCGGCAAGAATCTGGGTCAGGTCGGATACCGTCTGGGCACACCTGGAACCCCAGAAATTTGAATTTCTGAGCCGCCAGGGTGCACTTCTGAACAAGCCTGAAACCTGCCTGATCTAACAACTTCAAAGTCTCAGTCAAGTCCGTAGGTGTTCCTCAAACGTCCTGGAATATATCACAACATCATCCAGGTACGCTAAAGAATGCCTACCCAGTACCGGACTAAGGATAAAGTTGATGGCCCTCTGAAACGACGAAGGCGCTGTCTTCAAACCAAACGGCATCCTACGGAATTGATAAGTGTGCCTACCATCCGAGAATGCTGTTTTTTCCCTATCCTGTTCTGCCACCGGAATCGCCCAATACGCCGATTTTGCGTCAAGAGTTGAGAAATACTTAGCAGCACCAAATTGATCTATTATCTCCTGTATTCGGGGCAACGGATACACATCACCCTTAGTTAATTCGTTCACCTTCCGGTAGTCAACACAGAAACGATAACTACCGTCCGGTTTCCGAACTAGCACAACAGGAGAGAGCCACGGTGACGTACTACTATCACGCCCTGTCTCAACATTTTCTGGCACTCCTCCCTGATAATGTTCTTTGCCTGTTCCGGCAACCTCCACTGTCTGTGTACACAGGCAAATGTCACCAGTTGGAATGGTGTGCTCGATCTTATCAAGGAGACCAATCTGGTCATCCTCTGTCGCAAACAATTTCGGGAATTTTCGTAAAACTCCTCTCAGTGCCTTCCTATCCGCCTGTAACATGTTGCAAATCAAGTGCTGAAATTAATTTTTCTACTTCTACATTCTGTGCAACATCTCTCGTATTGTACTTTGGATGGTGTTTTGTATCTATCAGTGCTACATTGTGCAGTGACGGCTGGCGTCTCAGCTGACTCATGGTGAAAGATTTCTGTGTCCTCCACCATGGTTCCCTGAGATACCCTATCACCTGCCCTGAAGCGAAAAGTCTTATGTGAAAGATTGACAACTGGAATGAGTGCACCTTTATCGAGCACTACAACTAAGTGATGAGGAATTAATAACTATCACATCTCCCAGCCACCTGAAGGGTGGTACCTGGTTGTATGTGACGTCCCACGGCTACTTTAATAAATTTAACAGAATGTGGTGGGCAACTCTGTTTGGTCAATGCATGCAATGCGCATGACCTCTTAACTGTGTCTGGAAGAGACTTAAAAATCAATTTTGGATAGTGCGCATTATATTTCAGCTTCCTCTTAATTGAAGCTACAACTGGGGGATGGTCGATCATCTCCACTGGGTAGGAAGTCTGTCCCAACTGCAACCTGCAGTTCCTAGCCCCTTTTTGAGCAGACAAGGAATAATCAAATCGCGACAGAAAATCAGTTCCCATTAAGATGTGACCAGGAAAATCAAGGTTCTCTACGATCGTACATGTGTGAGGCTGCAATTCCCCATCAATCTCAAAATTAACTGTACCTT
Organism: Procambarus clarkii; assembly: GCF_040958095.1. Taxonomy (NCBI): domain Eukaryota; kingdom Metazoa; phylum Arthropoda; class Malacostraca; order Decapoda; family Cambaridae; genus Procambarus; species Procambarus clarkii. Next base: position 11,166,447 of record NC_091202.1, on the reverse strand, counting down.
GACCTACGATCTCAATCTTTTCCCCATTGACGCTGTTAATGTCTTTGCGCAACGTTAAGACGTGCATACTTAAAATTGCTGAAGGCTGACTTTTTAATTACCGTTGCCTGGCTTCCTGTATCAACAAAAGCTGTCAATCTACACCTTCCACTTTCACCTCAAAAGTAGGCCTACCATCACTAGGAGCCTGCTTTCATGCTTTCGTAGTAGTGACTTTACAGTCCCTCTGTATATGCCCGCGCTTCCCGCAGGAGTAACACCTCCGCGGATCCCTGTTGTACCCCGCGCAGGGTGGCTCGAACTTGCAGCTGAGGGCTGCTTCCCGCCTGATGAACCCGCGCCACAGTTACTCGGCTTGGCCCCTCGCCTTTACTTAACGCCTCTACGTATGGCGACAACCGAGTGCCCGATGTCCCTGTGCGCGTCTGCCTGTCTAGGCTGTGCGGCCTGTTGGACTCATAACTCACATTTATAACTCACAACCGCTCCCTCCGCAAGTAAAATGGCCCCATAGCAGAAGGTACGTTTTGCAGAACAATTGTTTAGCTAATCGCTCTGACTGACTCGAATCTAACCCCAGTTCCGTAGTGAGGTCGTCAACCCTCTTTAATATTGTCCCGAAATCCTTGACAGTGCTGCGGTCATCCTCTAAGTAACTGCAGATAAAATGAGCCTCATCTTCTGACACCTTTCCTTGAATCTGTCCCTAATCGCTTGGACAAACTGTGGCCAAGTCGTCAGGTGCTGAAACTGTCAGTCTCGCCAGTGGACCGGCTACGTCCACGCAAGCCCCCATAGCAAGAGTAATTTTCAAACTATCCTCTGGGACAGCCTCCAGCATCGAACTAATCTCACAAAGCCAGTCTTCCACTCGGCGGTTGCTTTCCACCTTAATAAGCGGCAACTCCGTACCTCTGAGTGTCGGCAGAGTCAACTTGGGAATCAGACTCACAATTCCCGGTTTGTATGACGCTGGGCTATTGGCAGTGGGTGGGCCCTGGGGTTGGGAACTGAGTTGAGGTTAGGGCTCGGGTTGAGGTATGGTGTGGGTGGCCTTGGGTTGGGGTTGAGGTATGGTGTGGGTGGCCTGGGGTTGGGGCATGGATTGAGGTTGGGGTGCAGGTTGAGGTATGGTGTGGTGGCCTTGGGTTGGGGTGGGTATGGGGTGGCCTGGGGTTGGAATGGGTATGGGGTGGCCTGGGGTTGGGGTGGGTATGGGGTGGCCTGGGGTTGGAATGGGTATGGGGTGGCCTGGGGTTGGGGGAAGGGTGGGTATAGGAATGGAGGTTGGGGCTGGTATAGGAAGTGAGGATGGGGTTGGTATGGGAATTGAGGATGGGGTTGGTATGGGAGGTGGGGTTGGGGTTGTAGTGACGGATGAGGTGTACCTTGGTGTTGTGGTATTGGTGTTGTGTGGGGTAGTTCCTGCTGTTGGTGGGGTTGTTCCTGTTCCCTTTGAACAGGTTGCTGGTGATGTTCTCTACCGAGCGAAGTGGGACGTCCTACCGTACTAACTGAAGCCCTCTGTCCAGCTCCCTGTCTGCCCCGTTGGCATGGCGTCGATGTTATTTGTGGGGGAACCCAAGACGACTCCCCCCCCACTCTGGGGACGAATCCTCGCAAGACTCCCCCCACTCTGGGGACGAATCCTCGCAAGACTCCCCCCACTCTGGGGACGAATCCTCGCAAGACTCCCCCCACTCTGGGGACGAATCCTCGCAAGACTCCCCCCACTCTGGGGACGAATCCTCGCAAGACTCCCCACTCATGTCAATAATCGTATCTGTACTGGGATGGAAAGATACCCTCGACTGCCCAGTCCCATGCGGAACCCGTGAACTCGTCGCCTCAGTCCCACTGGCCCCACCTGTGACGTCAGCTGAGCTACCTGAGCGGTTCCCCGTGGTGTCGGAAGAGGTGCTGTCCTCTACACTTCCACTCCCACTGGTCCCTACTGACTGGTCACTGCCTGGGTTAAACATTTCCTGAGATTTCTGGTGTGCCATGTCTCTTGTAACTACCCTTTAGTACACCCTCGACCCGGACTCACTACAACCGTGATATTATACAAAATAAAAAAAATCACAACTCTTTTTCTTTTTTTCAAGAGAAATCCAACGAAATTCCCAAAATAGGAAATACCACGATTAATCGAGAGAATCGCTGAAATGAATTCAATGAATGAGTGTCTGCCCCGCACTTGTGTCTGACCGTGAAATATCCCGCAGTTCTATTACTGAAACCTAAGTCATTTAAAAAAATTAACGAATCTAATTTATATAAAACAATTTAAATGATAACGCAGCTAACGCACAGCACTCGTGATGGCTTAATAAAGAATATTTACTGTACTTTAATACTAAACGCACTTGATGTGACAGCGTGGCCACTGATGACTGATGGAGCGGGACCAGCCGCGCTGAAAAAAAACTAAGTCCCGCGCTTTTTCGCTTAAACGCTGAAAAATCAAAATTTTTGTTCTGAAGGAAAATAACTAGTTTTACTTTACTAAACCGTTCTAGCGATCAATGTAGACACCCAGGACATATATTTTGCTTGCCAAAATTTAATTTTTATAAAAAACTGCGTTTTTTACTCAAATGCTGAACTCTGCCAATTTTCCTGCACTCGAACGAAAAAATCTATCACCCCAAATATCGCAAAACTCCCTTAATTCGCAAAAATGGGTTTCTCGTTCCCAAATATAAATATGTTCTATTTCGTATGTTTCATTTGTATATAATTTCCTTGTAATATTTAAGTTAAGGAATATAGTGGTGGTGTCATTTGGACCCACACGCTTGTTGTTGTGTGGCTGTGCTGCTTGGGTAGGTGTCCAGGTGTATTCACCTAGTTGTGCTTGCGGGGGTTGAGTTCTGGCTCTATGGGCCTGTTTCTCAACTGTCAATCAACTGATGTACAGATCCCTGAGCCTACTGGGCTCTATCATATCTACATTTCAAACTGTGTATGGAGTCAGGCTCCACCACATCACTAAATAATGCATTCCATCTGTTAACTACTCTGACACTGAAAAAGTTGTTTCTAACGTCCCTATGGCTCATTTCGGTACTAAGTTTCCAATACTGAGTTTCTAGTATTGGAAACAGTTTCCAGTATAACAAGGCTCAGTTGCCTTGATAAATAGAGTTAAATAATTTATCTTTATCTACCCTGTCGATTCCTCTTAGAATTTTGTAGGTAGTGATCATGTTTCCCCGAGCTTTCCGAACTTCAAGTGTCGTGAGGTGCATTTCACACAGGCTTTCCTTGTAACTCACGCCTCTTAGTTCTGGGACTAGCCTAGTGGCATACCTCTGAACGTTTTCCAGCTTCGTCTTTCGCTTGACAAGGAACGGGCTGCTGCGAGTGTATGCTGGGGCCGTATACTCCAGGATTGATCTTACATATGTAGCTAGAACACATATGAAATGGAACCAGCGAGTCTAAATCGATTCAAAGAACAGCCACTCATATTAAAATGATGGGTCTGCACGATGTATATACAGATGAAAGAGTACAACACTTCCTTCCACCCTAACAGATAGTACCTTTAGACATCCTGACCCCTGCATACCCCACCAAGAAACTAATCACAAACAACCTTCATGTTCAGCTTGCTGCTAAATTAAGCACCATAGAACACATTCACAATATACAAACTAAAAACAACATCGCACAGGCCATATACACTGACGGATCACTCAATACGGCTACAGGGAGGGCAGGAAGGGCTGTTATTGCTCATCAGCCCGATAGAAGCACAATTCAAAGGAATATAAAAATTTGTAACTGGGCATCCACAATGCAAGCTGAGTTGGTAACAATACTGGTAGCACTCGAAATTATTGACAACATTGAAGTAGACAGCATAATTATTTCCGACTCCCTTTCCTCACTACTAGCAATAAACAGTTTACAATCGAATAATAACGTGCTTGTCTTGGAAGCCAGACATAGATATATAAGCATACTTAGCAAGAGGGTAAATATAAAAATGTTGTGGATTCCTTCTGACATTGGCCTGCAGGAACATGATAAAGTTGACGCCCTTGCTAAGGCTGCAGTAAATAAAAACAGTATTGAACGGAATCTTGAGTTATCAAATAGGTCCCTTAAAAGTGTCATTAGACGAGAACTCCTTGATGATTTGAAGAAAGTAGAACAGTGCAAACTGGAACTAGCAGGTCCATTGTTTATCACTATGAAATGTGTGAAGTAAAACATGTGTATGGGGCAAGTAACAAAGTCAGTAGACTAACAGATGTTGTCACAGCTCGAATAAGACTTGGCTACATGTATCTCTGGCAGTTCGGCTTGTAGGGATCTTGAAGAAGTGTGTGGACAAAGACAGGGACACACACTCGAACACTATATCTTGGATTGTAGTAAAATTGAGCCATTTAGAGATAAATCTAAGCTCACGCTGTATGATATGGCAACCTATATTATTACCAAGGATAAAATACTTGAAATTCTTGTACTGTATCCATATTTCGCTTGTAGTAGATAAACGACATATGAGATTAAGAAGCAAGTAGTGTATTGTGAAGGCTAATAATAAACAGCAGCTCCCCAAGTAATATCTCCATTGCTCAAACAATTATGTATTAGCGATAAGACCTACCATTAATGTATAATGACTTACTGTAAATATATAGCTCTTGAAATAGAACATTCTCTGTAACTAGCTGACATGTAACTTTAAGGTGTGAAGGATACATGAAATTGTTTTTGTAATAATCTAAGATGAAGTCTGATAAAGACCTTTTGAGCCCTCTGTAATGCTTTGTGCTACCGCTCACAGGATGAGTATGGGGTGCACAATAAACTAGCCGCCTCCGGCAGCAACAATCAATTATGTGGTATACAAGGTTCTGAAAGATTCCTTACACAGGTTCATGAAGGCAGTTCTGATGTTAGCCAGCCTCGCATACTCCGCAAATGTTCCTGGTGCTCACCTGGTTGTACTCATCTAGTTGTGTTTGCGGGGGTTGAGCTCTGGCTCTTTGGTCCCGCCTCTCAACCGTCAATCAACAGGTGTACAGATTCTTGAGCCTATTGGGCTCTATCATATCTACACTTGAAACTGTGTATGGAGTCAGCCTCCACCACATCACTTCCTAATGCATTCCATTTGTCAACCACTCTGACACTAAAAAAATTCTTTCTAATATCTCTGTGGCTCATTTGGGCACTCAGTTTCCACCTGTGTCCCCTTGTGCGTGTGCCCCTTGTGTTAAATAGCCTGTCTTTATCTACCCTATCAATTCCCTTCAGAATCTTGTATGTGGTGATCATGTCCCCCTAACTCTTCTGTCTTCCAGCGAAGTGAGGCTTAATTCCCGTAGTCTCTCCTCGTAGCTCATACCTCTCAGCTCGGGTACTAGTCTGGTGGCAAACCTTTGAACCTTTTCCAGTTTAGTCTTATCCTTGACTAGATATGGACTCCATGCTGGGGCTGCATACTCCAGGATTGGCCTGACATATGTGGTATACAAAGTTCTGAATGATTCTTTACACAAGTTTCTGAATGCCGTTCGTATGTTGGCCAGCCTGGCATATGCCGCTGATGTTATCCTCTTGATATGTGCTGCAGGAGACAGGTCTGGCGTGATATTAACCCCCAAGTCTTTTTCTTTCTCTGACTCCTGAAGAATTTCCTCTCCCAGATGATACCTTGTATCTGGCCTCCTGCTCCCTACACCTATCTTCATTACATTACATTTGGTTGGGTTAAACTCTAACAACCATTTGTTCGACCATTCCTTCAGCTTGTCTAGGTCTTCTTGAAGCCTCAAACAGTCCTCTTCTGTTTTAATCCTTCTCATAATTTTAGCATCGTCCGCAAACATTGAGAGAATTGAATCGATACCCTCCGGGAGATCATTTACATATATCAGAAACAAGATAGGACCGAGTACAGAGCCCTGTGGGACTCCACTGGTGACTTCACGCCAATCGGAGGTCTCACCCCTCACCGTAACTCTCTGCTTCCTATTGCTTAGGTACTCCCTTATCCACTGGAGCACCTTACCAGCTACACCTGCCTGTCTCTCCAGCTTATGTACCAGCCTCTTATGCGGTACTGTGTCAAAGCCTTTCCGACAATCCAAGAAAATGTAGTCCGCCCAGCCCTCTCTGTCTTGCTTAATCTTTGTCACCTGATTGTAGAATTCTATCAAGCCTGTAAGGCAAGATTTACCCTCCCTGAACCCATGTTGGCGATTTGTCACGAAGTCCCTCCTCTCCAGATGTGTTACCAGGTTTTTTCTCACGATCTTCTCCATCACCTTGCATGGTATACAAGTCAAGGACACTGGCCTGTAGTTCAGTGCCTCTTGCCTGTCGCCCTTTTTGTATATTGGGACCACATTCGCCGTCTTCCATATTACTGGTAGGTCTACCGTCTCCAGTGACTTACTATACACTATGGAGAGTGGCAAGCAAAGTGCCTCTGCACACTCTTTCAGTATCCATGGCGAGATCCCGTCTGGACCAACAGCCTTTCTAACATCCAGATCCAGCAGGTGTCTCTTGACCTCCTCTCTCGTAATTTCGAACTCTTCCAAGGCCGCCTGGTTTACCTCCCTTTCTCCTAGCACAGTGACCTCACCTTGTTCTATTGTGAAGACCTCCTGGAACCTCTTGTTGAGTTCTTCACACACCTCTCTGTCATTCTCTGTATACCTGTCCTCGCCTGTTCTAAGTTTCCATACCTGTTCTTTCCCTGTTGTTTTCCTTCTGATGTGACTGTGGAGTAGCTTTGGTTCGGTCTTGGCTTTGTTTGCTATATCATTTTCAAAACTTTTCTCTGCTTCTCTTCTCACCCTGACGTACTCATTCCTGGTTCTCTGGTATCTCTTTCTGCTTTCTGGTGTTCTGTTATTCCGGAAGTTCCTCCACGCCCTTTTGTTCAGTTTCTTCGCTTCCATACATGCCCTATTACACCATGGATTCTTCTGTTGCTTCTCGGATTTTTCCCTTTGGGCCGGGATGAACCTGTTTACTGCCTCCTGACACTTTTGGGTAACACAGTCCATCATACCCTGTAGAGACTTATCTCTGAGGTCTGTGTCCCAAGGTATTTCACTTAGGAAATTTCTCATCTGTTCATAATTCCCCTTTCGGTATGCCAGCCTTTTGATTCCTAGTTCTTTTTGGGGGGAGATAATTCCTAGCTCTACCAAGTACTCAAAGTTCAATACACTGTGGTCACTCATTCCCAAGGGCGCTTCCATCTTAACTTCCCTTATATCCCACTCATTTAGGGTAAATATCAAATCAAGCATTGCTGGTTCATCTTCTCCTCTCATTCTTGTTGGATCTTTGATGTGCTGGCTTAGAAAGTTTCTTGTTACCACGTCCAGCAGCTTAGCTCTCCATGTTTCTGATCCTCCATGCGGGTCTCTGTTCTCCCAATCTATCTTCCCATGGTTGAAGTCTCTCATAATTAGTAGTCCAGATCCATTCCTGCTAGCAACAGAAGCTGCTCTTTCTATTATGTTAATGGTTATCTTGAGGTTATCTTGAGATGATTTCGGGGATTTTAGTGTCCCCGCGGCCCGGTCTTCGACCAGGCCTCCACCCCTAGGAAGCAGCCGTGACAGCTGACTAACACCCAGGTACCTATTTTACTGCTAGGTAACAGGGGCATAGGGTGAAAGAAACTCTGCCCATTGTTCTCGCCGGCGCCTGGGATCGAACCCAGGACCACAGAATCACAAGTCCAGTGTGCTGTCCGCTCGGCCGACCGGCTCCCTGGTGGCCATATTGTTTCTATCATATTCCTGTCTAGGTCTTCTGTCATTTGGTGGTGGATTATATATGACTACGACTATATTTTTTCCCCTCCATTTGTTATGGTACCTGCTATGTAGTCACTGAAACCTTCACAGCCCTGAATAACCATCTCAAAATCCCAGCCTTTTCTTACCAGCAGAGCTACACCACCCCCACCTCTTCCTTCCCTCTCTTTCCTCATAACATAATAGTCCTGTAGGAACACTGCGTTTGTTATCTTTTTGTTAGCTTTGTTTCTGTAAGATCTATTATGTCTGGGTTTTCCTCTAGTACCCATTCTCCAAGCTCATTTGCTTTATTTGTAATTCCATCTATGTTAGTGTACATTGCTTTGAGGCTCACTGTCTTCTGTCCCTTCTCAAATCGCCTCCTTGGTGAGTGTTCTGCTGATGGGGGAAGCTGTTCCATGGGTGTAAGGACCTGTGAGGTGGATAACAGGATCTCAGAGGATACTGGGATGAGGGGCGGGGGATCCAGTGAAGGGGGAGGGACAGGGAGGGTATGGGGTGAAAGGGGAGGGAGGACAGCAAGGAAAGGGGGGGAGGGAGGACTCGGTGGGAGGAGGGGAGGGGTAGAAGGGTGGGGATTGGGTGTGGGGGGAGGGAGATTTGGCTAAACATTAGAGAGGGAGCAGGGAGGGTTTGGGGTAGGGGGGTTTTCTATGCAGAGGAGGGTGGCGGGGTTGTCCTCCCCTCTGGTGTTACTGGGTAGCTGGTTGTGGGTTTCCCCCTCGCCTCTGAGGGTGTTGTGTTGGGAGCTGACTTCCTGGTTTTCCCCTCTCGCCCTGCGCCTCTTCCTTGCTTCTGCCGCCATGGCTCTCTCCTCCCTTGTCATGTCTCTCTGGAGGAATACATTTTTAAATTTTCCCACGTTTTTTCAGGGAGCTCTTCCATGATAGAATCATCTCCTTTGTGCTGGTGTGAATGTTGTCATGTTCTTGTATGTGTTTGTGTTTCGTGATGGATGTGTATGGTGAGCTCCTTCCTGTTGTCGTCATCGTACAGTGTTTTATTACCATATAGTTGTATTAGTGTTTGTACTGCTGCTTTACTTTGGTGTGTGCCTTTAGTTCAACGTTGCATTATTACCCCCTTTGTATTTCTGGTTTTTAACCACGTAATACTTTTATGTTGCGGCAGTTCTACTTGTCTCTTATGTTCTTTGTAACTACCAAACTTTGCATCATTTTTTTTATTAATACATATGTTATTTTTTTAAATAAAGATAAATAAAAACAAGTGGCCACTGCGGCTCAACCTGCCACAACGTCCACGTATTATTCATTACTAACCTTTGTAACCAAATTATAGCAAATATATATTTAGTTACGAAACTGTATACTTCTTGTCACCAAAAACTAGCGTTACACTATTAATAATGAAAAAAATCAGTAGGAGCCGTGAGGAGGAATTCGAACCTATATACTCTGGGTACTCCCAAGCAATTATTATTATTATTATATTATCTAATACTAGATAACAGACTGAACAAAAACCATCTAATTATCGCAGGGGACTTTAATAATGACCTCGTCGAGCCTGAACACCCTACTGCTGTTAGCTTCCTCAACTGTATGAATTCCTGCTTCCTCATACCCTTAATCACTAGACCTACTAGAATCACTGATAGTACTGCTACGACTCTAGATCACATCTGGACCAACATAACCTCTCCGCTTACTTCAGGTATAATCACCGATAGCACTACAGACCATTACCCCACATTTCTCTTAACTAACATTAGCAAACCACCTCTTGAGTCAAGGGAGTTAAGCTTTAGGCTGCCCAATGAAACTGTTATAGACAATTTTATAACTGCTACTGATAATGTCAACTGGGAGTCCGAGTTAGGTAACATAGGGGACATCAACCTAGCAGTGCAATCTTTTCTTCAAACAACTCTTAGCCTTTATAACACCCACTGTCCTATGCTTACAAAGCAAGTCACAAACAAAAGGCTTAACAATCCTTGGCTTACAAAGGGAATACTTAAATCCATTAATAAAAAACATGACCTTGAGAAGAAGTATAGGTTAGGAACCGTCTCCAAAGAATTCTCAAAGAATTACTCGTTATTGCTATCTAAGATAATTAGACGAGCCAAAACTAAATACTATGAAGATAAATTTACCCAAATAAAGAGCAACATTAAAAAAACTTAGAGCACAATTTCACAAATATTGGGATCAAATAAGATTTTAAATAACAAACCAACACTCCTGTCCAATAACGATGGTCAGCTTTCAGCCTCTGATTCTGCTATTGAGTTCAATAGGTTCTTCTCTTCCATTGGTTCATCCCTTGCAAATGATATTCCATCTTCCAGTACTGATATTAAGGACTATCTTACAGGTAACAATCCACAGTCTCTGTACCTAAAGCCTACTAATTCCACTGATGTCAATGAGATAATCCTTTCCCTTAAAACCAAGTCTAGTGCCCTTGAGGAGATACCAACTTTAATTTACAAAAAAGCCTCCAGATCTTTAGCCCCTGCTATTGCATTGCTCTTCAACAAGTCACTTGAACTCCAAACCTTTCCAGACATTCTAAAAAAAAACAAGAGTAACCCCTGTCCACAAATGTGGTGATCTCACAGATGTTAACAACTACAGACCTATATCAATCCTGCCTAACTTGTCAAAAATATTTGAAAAACTAATCTACAAGCAGCTTTACTGTTATCTAGCCAAACACAATATACTTAGCTCTTGTCAATATGGCTTCAGACCCAAAAAAAGCACTAACGATGCACTTATTAGTACGATTAACTTGATTCATGCAGCTCTTGATAAAAAGGAGTTCCCTGTTGGGTTATTTGTAGACCTGCATAAGGCTTTTGACACTGTCAACCACCAAAACCTTCTTAAATTACATCATTATGGAGTCAGAGGACACTCCCTGCAATACCTCAAATCTTACCTTACTGACAGGCTCCAGTATGTTTCTGTGAATAATTCAATTTCTCCCACCCTACCCATCAACATTGGTGTTCCTCAGGGCAGCATACTTGGCCCTCTCCTCTTTCTCATCTACATTAATGACCTTCCAAATGCCTCCCAACACCTCAAACCAATTCTATTTGCTGACGACACAACCTTCATTTACTCCAATCCTGACCCCTTGCTCTAAATGTCACAGTGAATACTGAGCTAAATAAAGTCCATCTCTGGCTAACTGCCAATAAACTCACCCTTAACCTTGACAAAACTTTCTATATTCTGTTTGGCAATAAATCTCTAATCAAATAAATCTCAAAATAAACAATTCCCAAATTTGTAACAAATTAGATGGCAAGTTCCTTGGCGTTCTCATTGACCACAAGCTGAATTTCCAGGGACACATTCTAAATATATCAAAAAAGTTTCAAAAACTGTTGGCATTCTTTCTAAGATCAGATATTATGTACCCCACCCTGCCCTGGTGACTCTCTATTACTCCCTTATCTATCCATATCTCAACTATGGTATTTGTGCTTGGGGTTCTACTACCCAAAATCATTTATGTCCTCTAATTACTCAACACAAAGCTGCTATTAGGACTATATCCAACTCTAGCCCCAGACATCACTCGGTACCCCTACTCAAATCTCTGAATATGTTAGATATTAAGTCACTGCACATTCTCTCATGTGTATTATACTTATATAAAACGCGAACTGTAATGCCAATCCTGACCTCAAAAGCTTCATTGAAGGTTGTAATAGAACCCATGAGGACCACACCAGATATAAATAGTTTTGATATTCCAAGAGTACGACTTAATCAAACTAGAAATGCTCTACAAATCAAGGGTTAACGATTCTTCGCGGCAGCCACTAGAAACGCTACGCGTACTAGTGGCTGTACAAGAATGTAACAACTCTTGTATATATCTCAAAAAAAAAGGGACCCAGAATGTGGAATGACCTTCCCAACCATGTTAAAGACTGTACCTCTCTCAACCAGTTTAAGATAAAAACGAAGCACTACCTAATAAATTCCCTGTAACCTACCTTACCCCTCTGTTGTCAGCCCATGTCTGTTTTTTTCAACAACGCTGTTTGAATGTAATTGTCTGTAATAATTTGGAATTGTATTTGTGCTAGTCGAGGTAGTCGAGGTCGAGGGAGGGGGAAGACGTACCGTGCGCGCTCCGTTAAAATCGTGTCATTAACCGGGATTCTTAGGACTACTGCCATGGATTACTGATTACAGACATAACAAAGTGCATAGTGACCCGCTGGAAAATTGAAAATAGTCATTAACAATAGAACTTTGTGCTAAATAGAGAATAAACGGGAGACACGTGTGAGCCAGTGAACGAGGCTTTGTGTACATGCGTGTATTAGGAAAAAAAATAGTGAACGGTGATTCGTGGAACAGTGATGTGGAACGGGTATCACAACAACATATAAGTTGGAAGTGAAGGAAAACTGTGCATAGAATATTATAAATATAGAATACTAGAAATATAGAATAGTGGCAAGAGGCGGCATCAGTGGTTATAAATCGGGTAACTGGAAACTGGTGACATCAACCTGGGACAACAAGAGGTCACCTGTATTCACCGGGGGACCAGCTTCGCTACCCTACGCTAAGTACCTGCCGTAAAGTTTGAACAAAATAACATACATAATATTACTAATATACGGTACACATATAATATTATAAATATTAAACATATAAATATATATACATATAATTTTATAAAGAGTTAAAAGGACTGACATCAACAAGTGATCCATACAGTGACTCTCAAATACAACACAATACACCAGACAATGGAGAGGTGTGGCGAGTGTTCGGGAGTACTGGGAAAACGAAATGCAGGCGTAACGTGCTGCATCTGTAACATAAGATTTCACCTGGGCTGTACAGAATTAGCTCCAGGATGCAAGGAAAAAGGCAAAAAGGCAAGGAATTTACTGGGTTTGCAAAGATGACAGATTAATGTTAGAGAACATAACTAAACTGATGAAAAACATTCCCGAGTCACAGAGATTATCATTCACAGACAGGCTACCAGTGATATATGCGGACTGGGAAAAGTCAACATTGGATAACGACCAAAACTCAGGAACAGATAGTTTGGAGAACCGCAGCAGTAGTGTGGAGGAGGAGACTATTGTGGTACAAAATAACAGCAATATTGCAGAGCCAGATAATATAAACGATGAGAGCAACAATGAGACAGAGTGCATAGATGAAGGAATTGGGACGAAATACGGAGATGGCTCCAATAAAGAGGTAGACAACACAGTCACAGATATAAATACCTTGAAAAACGCAAAACCGGAACACAATTGCAAATTCTACGCTAAAGGAAAATGCAAATATGGAAAATTAGGAGCAAAATGCCATTTTCTGCATCCTCGAAAATGCAGGAACATGTTGGAGAGGGGTACATGCCGTTTTGGAACAGGGTGTAGATACTTCCACCCTAAATTATGTCAATTTTCAATTAGGGACAAAAAATGCTACAATCTTCAGTGTCCGGAATTCCATGTGAGAGGTACAGAGCGTTATAGACGGGAAGATCAACATGACACTACTGGAAATTTTTTAGAGGAAGGCAGAAACAGAGTAGTAAATATAAGAGAGAGGAACAGTCAGATGGAACCACTACAGGATTACAGAGGGGAACGGAGATACCCACAAGACTGGAATTCAAATTATCAACAAGCACACAGGTACTACACCAGACAACACCCGTCCTACTACCAAAACTGGACGAATCACTTCCAAAACGACACACCCTGGACGCAAACACAGTGGCCTCCTTATCAGAGCCTCAGATATTAACACCAAGTAAGGCATCCAGCACTTCCACTAACACGATAACATCATTTATATTTGCCAACATCCAGGGTATAAAAACACGCAAAACCAACAAAGTTAAATTTATAGATGGTCTCCTTCATGAGGCAAATGCAGTGTTTGCAGCCCTAACAGAAACCCACACAAAGGACTACCATGATGGTGAAATATGGATCTCAGAGTACAATCTTTTCAGATGTGATAGGAAACATCGGCTTCAGGGTGGGGTCAGCCTCTACATCAAAGACACACTCATCTGTACTGAGCTGCTAAACACCTCAAATGATATGGTGGAAGTGCTGATAATCAAAATAGAGATTTTAAATGTAGTTATTGTCCTTGTATATAAGTCACCGGAGGCAAACCCTCAGCAGTTTAAAGACCAACTAATGAAAATAGAACACTGCTTGGAAAACCTCACAAATCCAGCTCCGACATCATCCTGCTTGGGGACTTCAACCTACGGCACCTGAAATGGAAGCACCTGGCTAATACAGTAATATCAGAAAGAATACCAGGAAGTAGCCTAAATGAACAGGCCCATGCAAATGACCTGCTACGGATGTGCGACAGGTTTGCTTTAAACCAGCAAATAGTAGAACCAACTAGGAAGGAGAACACGCTGGACCTCATTTTCACTAATAATGATGAATTGATCAGGAACATAATGATTACAAATACCTGTTACTCAGATCACAACTTAATTGAAGTTATGACAACCATGGGGAGTACACCTTCAAAACCAGTCCATATTCCCGGTGGAGGAGATTTCAGCAAATTCAACTTCAATAATAAACAGATAAACTGGGAGCAAATAAACCAAGACTTCACAGAAATAAACTGGGAAGAACAGCTAGAAAATGCAAACCTGAACCAGTGCCTGGAAAAAATAAGCTCAGTAGCACTAGAAATATGTTCAAACCACATACCTCTAAGAAAAAAGAGGAAGAGATGCAGATTGGAACGGGAACGTCGTTCCCTATATAGGCGAAGAAAACGAATCGCGGAACAACTTGAGAGTCGCACCCTATCTCAAGAACGGCGAAGAAGGTTAGGTAGAGAAATAGAAACAATTGAACGGAAGCTACAAGAATCATACAAAACCCAGGAGAGGCAAAGAGAGCACAAGGCCATCAGTGAAATAGAAAGAAATCCGAAATATTTTTTCTCCTATGCAAAATCAAGATAAAAAACCACATCTAGTATCGGGCCCCTGCGAAAGGGAGATGGGACTTTCACCGATGACAACAAAGAAATGAGCGAGCTACTGAGGACGCAGTACGACTCTGTCTTCAGCGAGCCATTAAACACACTAAAGACTGATAACCCAAATGAATTTTTCATGGATACGATACCAACATCAAATCACCCTATCCCCACTGGATTTTGAAGAAGCCATAAACAGTATGCCTATGCACTCTGCACCAGGCCCGGATTCTTGGAACTCCATATTCATAAAGAACTGTAAAAAACCACTATCGCAGGCCCTCCACATTCTGTGGAGACAAAGCCTAGATACTGGCGTTATTCCTGATATACTAAAAACAGCAGAGATAGCACCACTTCATAAAGGAGGAAATAAGGCAGAGCAAAAAATTACAGACCGATAGCGCTAACATCGCACATCATAAAAATTTTTGAGAGAGTGCTAAGAAGATAGATCACAAAATACATGGAATCACAGCATCTCCATAACCCCGGACAACATGGTTTCAGAACAGGGCGCTCTTGCCTGTCACAGTTGCTGGACCACTATGATATGGCATTAGATGCTATGGAAGACAAACATAACGCTGATGTAATTTACACAGATTTCGCAAAAGCTTTTGATAAATGTGACCATGGTGTTATTGCACATAAAATGCGTTCAAAAGGAATTACCGGAAAATAGGCAGATGGATCTACAATTTCCTGACCAACAAAACCCAATGTGTAATAGTCACAAAATAAAATCCAGCCCATCAACCGTGAAGAGCTCAGTCCCCCAGGGTACTGTGCTTGCTCCAGTACTTTTTCTCATCCTCATTTCGGACATAGACAAGAACACAACCTATAGCACTGTATCATCCTTTGCAGATGACACTAGGATCTTCATGAGAGTAGGCAACATAGAGGACACGGCGAACCTCCAGTCAGATGTAGATCAGGTCTTTCTATGGGCTACAGAAAATAATATGGTGTTTAACGAAAATAAGTTCCAGCTAATAATAAATAAATAAAATAAAAATAAATCTTCCCCCAGACATACAGTTCAGATTAAATGCTGGTTACGGAGATCGAGAAAGGCTCGTTGACTTCATGCTCCACAAGGAAGATGAATGCAACGTGCCATTTACTGAGTTTGAATTACTCGCGGCCCTAAACAAAGGCAAAGCCACATCCCCCGGTGAAGATGGTATCACTTATGACATATTGCGTCTGCTCCCTTTAGTACCAGGGAATCCCTGCTTGAGCTGTATAATATGAGCTATGTTACTGGGGAGCTTCCTAACTCTTGGACCAACAGTATAATCATTCCAATTCCCAAGCCAAATCAAGAGAATGCTTTCCGCCCAATTTCCCTTACTACTGCATTTGTAAAACATTCGAGAGAATGGTCCTAAACCGTCTCCTCCATAGAATAAGAACCATGCTATCCCCCCAGATATATGGCTTCATGCATGGAAGGAGTGTGCATCATTGCATCACCACCTTTCTTACCCTGCACACTGAAAAGTCATATACCACCTTCCTAGATCTTAAGTCTGCCTTTGATATTGCAAATAGACATGTTATCTTGAGTGAGCTTGCAAGAATGAATATTGGTGGTCGGCTTCTTTGTTGGATCAGGGGTTACTTATCCAACAGGAAGTCATCTGTATTTTTCCAGGGGCATAGAAGTGTAACAAGAGACTTTGAACTAGGTACCCCGCAGGGTGGTGTCCTCAGTCCTACCTTATTTAATATCTTAATAAACACGCTGTTAAACTCTATACCGAGCAAACCCAACGTCCACATCATTAGCTATGCTGATGATATAATGATACACACCTGGGTATGCTAACACGCAGAACACTCTTAACTCTGTATTAGACTCATGTCAGGACCTAGGTTTAATTATCTCAGCAGAGAAAACAAAGATACTAAATCGGCGCCCACCCAGGCAGGGAGGAGCTGTTCGCAAGATGCAACTGTCTGATGGCTCCCAGCTTGACTATGTAAACAGATTCAAATACCTTGGCCTTGAGGTGCCACTGTAGGGTCCTGTTGTATTCAGACTCTGTCGTCAGTTTAAAGAGAGGCTCCGAGCTCTCAAGGCTGTTGCAGGTTATCACTCAGGCTATGGTGCCAATGTCAGAATTGTCAAAATGATGTACTTTGCATACATCAGATCTTTAGTGGATTATGCTGCACCTCTGCTTGTTTTGATGCCTGAAAGAAAACTTAGAGGGCTTGAAAAATTGCAGAACGAAGCCTTGAGGATAATCCTTGGGTGCCCTCGTACCAAAAGATACTTAATATGAGAAAGGAATTTAATATTCTGAGCGTTGTTGATCGTGTTACTGAAATTAACTGTCAAATTGGTATAAAAATGCTTAGGCTAACTCATCCTAATCCTTGCACAGAAGCCCTCCAGAATTTCTTTATTGAAGATCAGCATTGTTCCAAATGGATAACAAAAACTGGAACTCAACTCAGAATGTATGGGGTTCATGATTTGTACCAAGAGAAACAACAACGGCACTTTCCTGCACCGTGGGAGGTTACACCCTTTCCAGTTTTAATCCCTCCCTTTCCACCCAAGAAGCAAATTAGAGATCAGCCCAAGCTTCGTCTTGAGGCAAAGCTCAACGCCTTAAGCCATATTGATGTTCTGTCCACAGAGCATTCTCTCTCTCAAATTATATACACTGATGGTTCCCTACACCGCACCACGGGTGCAGCTGGAAGTGCAGTTGTCCTGACAATGGGCGATGGCCTATACTTTGAGTGGGGAGTCCGTATAAACAACTGGGCCTCTACCCTTCAGACTGAACTATTTGCCTTGATCCTTGCACTGAAATGTGTACAAGTCTCAAAACTTGATACATTAATTGTAAGTGACTCCTTATCATCCTTAAATGCTCTCAACTCTTTAAGACATAACTGTATGCAGGCGATGAGTCAGGCGATGAGAATGGTCCAGGACGGACCGAAACGTCGTCGTCCCTTCAATTTCTAGTGTGTGGTCTGGTCAACACATAACTGTAACATGCTCGTGTCCGAAGCTAGACACAAATACAACAAAATTATTAAGGATGGTAACAGAGTCCATTTCATGTGGTCTCCATCTCATGTTGGCCTCTGAATGCATGATAGAGCTGATAGGTTAGCCAAAGAATCTGCCTTTAAAGGAGCCGTTGAGTGTAACCTTTGATTGTCAATGAGCAATCTGAGAGCAGCAGTACACCGAGAACTTCAACAAGATCTTGTAGATCTGAGGCAAAGTGAAATTGACACCAGTAATTCCATCTATCATCATACTATCATGCAAGAGGAGTCACACATCTTTGGATCATCCAATAAAATCAGCAGACTTCTAGATGTTACTACTGCTCGGCTTAGACTCGGTTACAAGTATCTCTGGGAATTCTCATTATCTGCTGATGTAGACCTGACCAAATGTAAACTGTGTCAACAAAATTATTCGCACACCCTCCGTCACTATGTGATGGAGTGCGAAAAGGTACGTGAATTTAGAGACAATTCTATAACCAATGTTCGAGCGATGTGTCAATATTTCATTCAAAATGATCTGCTACCAGAAATTTTAGCCAAATATCCCCAGTTTGCTAACTGTAGGTAGTAACTAAGTGATTGTAACCTATCCACCGCTGCCCACTGGATGGGGGGCGGTGTGCAGGACAAACATATAAATTTTGACACTAGCTCTCCACATATGTCAGTTACTTAATTTAGAACCTGTACTTGAGGTCGATCTCAAACCCATTGTTGATGTGATGACTTATATTGAATTTTGTAACTAGCTCATCAAGATTGTAACTTGCTTAGCTAAATGAATTGTGGGGTTCAGTCCCTGAGCCCATTATGTGCCTCTGTAACCCTTTCCACTACCGCGCACAAGATGGGTATGGGGTGCATAATAAATGAACTAAACTAACTGTTTATTCAGGAAAGGTACATACATACAAGTGATGTTACATTAATGGATCGATATATAGATAGAGCTAGTACATACAATGCCTAAAGCCACTATTACGCAATGCGTTTCGGGCAGGAAAAACATTAATATCTAGAACTTAATACTAATTGAGCATAAAGAATAAAATGTGTTGAGAACAAATACAAATAAAGATAAAAAAAAGGGGGAACATGACTGAAAAAGCAGCACAAATACAATACGTTGACAGTGTTGATTAAAAAAAAATAACAGACATGGGTTGACAATAGAGGGTAAGGTAGGTTACAGGGAATTTATTAGGTAGAGTTTAGTTTTTATCTTAAACTGGTTGAGAGAGGTACAGTCTTTAACATGGTTGGGAAGATCATTCCACATTCTGGGTCCCTTGATTTGTAGAGCATTTCTAGTTTGATTAAGTCGTACTCTTGGAATATCAAAACTGTATTTATTTCTGGTGTGGTGCTCATGGGTTCTGTTACAACCTTCAATGAAGCTTTTGAGGTCAGGATTGGCATTACAGTTCAGCGTTTTATATATGTATAATACACATGAGAGAATGTGCAGTGACTTAATATCTAACATATTCAGAGATTTGAGTAGGGTACCGAGTGATGTCTGGGGCCAGAGTAGGATATTGTCCTAATAGCAGCTTTGTGTTGGGTAATTAGAGGACGTAAATGATTTTGGGTAGTAGAACCCCAAGCACAAATACCATAGTTGAGATATGGATAGATGCGGGAGTAATAGAGAGTAACCAGGGCAGGGCGGGGTACATAATATCTGATCTTAGAAAGCTCATGCGCTATGGAAAAAATGGAAATATAAAAACGGAAACCACGTACAAAACTCAGGTAAATCATAACATAGAACGAAAAGGCAATGTAAAGGATCTGGGTGTACTCATGTCGGAAGACCTTACCTTTAAAGAACACAATAAAGTAGCCGTCACAACTGCAAGAAAAATGACAGGTTGGATAACAAGAACTTTTCACACTAGAGATGCTATACCGATGATGATACTTTTCAAAACGCTTGTGCTCTCTAGAGTAGAGTACTGCTGCACAATGACAGCACCTTTCAAAGCTGGAGAAATTGCTGACCTGGAAAGCGTGCAGAGATCCTTTACTGCTAGAATCCACTCAGTAAAACATCTAAACTATTGGGACCGACTAAAGAGCCTAAAACTGTACTCCCTTGAGCGCAGGCGGGAGAGGTACATAATAATTTACACGTGGAAAATATTAGAGGGGCTGGTCCCAAACCTGCACACAGAAATAACATCACATGAGACCAGAAGACATGGCAGGATGTCCAGAATACCCCCGTTGAAAAACAGAGGTGCAACTGGTACTCTGAGAGAGAACTCTATCAACATCAGAGGTCCGAGACTGTTCTACACGCTTCCACTACACATAAGGGGCATAACTGGCCGACCCCTCACAGTGTTCAAGAGAGAACTGGATAAGCACCTCCAAAGGATACCTGATCAACCAGGCTGTGACTCATACGTCAGGCTGCGAGCAGCCGCGTCCAACAGCCTGGTTGATCAGTCCGGCAACCAGGAGGCCTGGTCGACGACCGGGCCGCGGGGACGCTAAGCCCCGGAAGCACCTCAAGGTAAACTCAAGGTAAGGTGCTGCTTTTTCAGCCATGTTCCCCCCTCTTTTACCTCTGTTTTTATTTGTTCTCAACACATTTTATTCTCTATACCCATTAGTATTAAGCTTTAGTCATTAATGTTTTTCCTGCCCGAAACGCTTTGCGTAATAGTGGCTTTAGGCATTGTATGTACTAGCTCTATCTATTAATACAATAAACTTTGTAAAATCTCTTGTATGTATGTACCTTACCTAAATAAACTTTTATTTATTTATTTATTTATATGCAAGTCGAGGACTTATTTAACTCGTCATTAGATACTGTTAAGACCTGAGAAAGACAATGTCCTGTCTTTGGGATGTGTTCGGCTTTAATTGTTTTATCTGTATAATAATATTGTCTCTGGTAACAGCTAACCAACCAAACTTGCCTTGTTCACCACTGACGTATATTTAGTCAGGTGCAGCTAACTTTTCAAGTTCTATGCTTGTAAATACAGAGACAAAGTACTGATTTAGCACTGATGATTTAGTACTGATTTTAACTCTGGTTTCCCCCCCTTACTGATTTAGAATGCTTCCTGTTTCATTGTCATTATCAGCTACATGACCTAACTCATTCTCAAAGGACCAGTATTCTGCCTCGTCTTTGGTTTATCTGTGTAGCGAGTAATCCTTATACTCGCTCTATTATCTCATCATCATAATGGCGTAACTAATTAACTATACAAGCTATAATCCTATCCCTATTTACAGGTAACAGTTCTTCCATCCTCCTATCTTATTGGAGGGAGCTGAGGTGTAGTCACCATATATAAGCAAGCGATATGAGAATAGAACACTCCATCTGGTCACCACTTGGTCCGGGAGACATCTCCCGTCATGCAGGGTGCAGTCGCGCCTCCACAGATCTCCAGTATCAGCTCTTGATACTGGTAATGGCTCAAAAGGGCCACCACTTACGGGCTATTCATGCCCGTGCCACCTTTTGGGTGGCTTAATCTTCATCAATCAATCAATCGAATAGAACACACACACGGGAGACATCTCCCGTCACGCAGGGTGCAGTCGCACCTTCACAGATCTCCAGTATCATCTATTGATACTGGTGATGGCTCAAAAGGGCCACCACTTACGAGCTTTTTATGCCCGTGCCACCTTTTGGGTGGCTTCATCTTCATCTTAACACATTCACACGGGAGACATCTCCCGTCACGCAGGGTGCAGTTGCACCTCCACAGATCTCCATTATCAGCTCTTGATACTGGTAATGGCTCCAAAGGGCCACCACCTACGGGCTATTCATGCCCGTGCCACCTTTTGGGTGGCTTAATTATCATCAATCATCATCAGAATAGAACACGGGAGACATCTCCCGTCACGCAGGGTGCAGTCGCACCTCCACAGATCTCCAGTATCAGCTCTTAATACTGGTAATGGCTCAAAAGGGCCACCACTTACGGGCTATTCATGCCCGTGCCACCTTTTGGGTGGCTTAATTATCATCAATCATCATCAGAATAGAACACGGGAGACATCTCCCGTCACGCAGGGTGCAGTCGCGCCTCCACAGATCTCCAGTATCAGCTCTTGATACTGGTAATGGCTCAAAAGGGCCACCACTTACGGGCTATTCATGACCGTGCCACCTTTTGGGTGGCTTAATCTTCATCAATCAATCAATCGAGAACAGAAAACACGGGAGACATCTCCCGTCACGCAGGGTGCAGTCTCACCTCCACAGATCTCTAGTATCAGCTCTTGATACTGGTAATGGTTCAAAAGGGCCACCACTTACGGGCTATTCATGCCCGTGCCACCTTTTGGGTGGCTTAATCTTCATCAGACAATCAATCGAATAGAAAACCACCGCTCCTGTGCCAGCTAAGTCCACTATGGGCTCACCATAGCCCGTGCTACTTGGAACTTGTTCCGAGTAGCCGAATCTGTAACAACAATAGAATAGAAAACGGTACAATTTCCAGTCAAGAATGTAGCACTCAGGGTATGCAGTTCTAATCGACCCCAAGACACTACAGCTTCGTCACAGAACAGGCAGCAGACTAGGACGGCATCCAGCTACAACGCTCCCACATAGAGCTCTGCGACTCCGGCCTCACTCAGCTCTCTGCTCTGTTCCAAGCTCCGTCTCAACGTCTACGATACTGCTGTATCCAAGACTACTAAATAAATATAAAAACCCACTAAATACTGTGTATCTATTCTACTCATAACGTAACATAATCATACGTTACATCTGCATGACCTGCTAAACACATCTCTTTTCTTTGTAGAATTTATTTTTGTTATTCTTATCTCTTTTTTTTTATCTGTTCTTGATAGTGCGATAACTCGTCGATATTGATCTTCTTCTTCTCTATTTTGTATATGCTTATATAGAGATATATTTTGTCATACATAGTAAAGCTGTTTAGTCGCTTATAATATTTTTTTCCATCTATTCCGCATGCCTGCAATTTCTGTATCAGTTTTAATGTTATACCTTA